>NC_050585.1:34222565-34337955 GCF_013368585.1 Megalops cyprinoides | reverse complement strand
TAACATTATTGTGATTAGGCTACTGTAAACTGACACAAAATAGTGGTCTGTCCCTTAGCATAATGACTGAAACGTCAGCTGCCTCCGTAAAAATCCTCTTATACGTGCAGTACGATTAAAAGAAAATCGCTGCATTAGAGGGTCGCATGTCACTCCAAATAAGCCACAAAGTAAGTAACCTACAGTCATGAACTCCATTGTGCTGTGCGAGAGCGCTTTTCTTCAGCACAAAAAAATTGCACGGTGATGACGTAAGCGTGCTCGGGCCCGGAACGTTAAGCGCAATGTGAGTGCAGGCCAGCAGGGGAGTGGGGAGGGGGACAATCGTGCTCGGGCACGGTAAGCGGGCCTAGTGTGAGTGCGCCCTAAGGAATGTGGCCCTTTTCTACAGTTGTATTTTCATCTTTTCTCAGCTGCCCTAAGTAATCTTCTCATCTTCACTACCTAGGGCTGACTAACTTTACTTAGCAACTTAGATATCAGGCAAACTTTATCATGCAGCTAGCATAGCTACATAATGGATTAAACAAAATAATTTAAACCAGCGCCAGCAACTGTGAGCACTAATTATGCACAAAACGTGTTTAAACACAGACAATAACTTAAGAATAGAATGATGATCCAATCAAACTCAGCCTCTCAGTATCTCCACAAAACACAATAAACTTCTTGCTACGACAAAACTACAATGGCACATACAAGCAGGCTCCTTTAGCTTTGCTTTGGTACCTCATAGCTAATCATGTCATTTATTGTCTCAAAAATCATGTAAGCATCTGCTTATTTGTGTGACTGAGGTACTGCTGAGTACCAGCAGGAAGGGAGTTTAGTGAATCTTCACATGTGCAACCAAAGGTGTGAAAAAACAAAAAACGTCCAAAAAATTTCTCAGTCAAATTTTCATGACAGATAAACAAGCTATGCCATTATATCTATAACCTTGGATTCATAAAAGAAAGCCTAAACAATGTTACACTTGATGAAAATGCAAAGAGGAGACTTTGATAGTTCAGCAGATCGGCACAGGAGCTGGATTTTCTCCACTTCCTTCTGCAACAGGGAGCTCAGTCACTTGATTTCTCTGACAAGCTGAATTATGTTGTGGCTCTTTTATTCTGAGTAATAAATTGATAACTTCCAGATGTTGCAAAAAGGCTGCTTAAGGAAGGTGCCCTCTGAATGAATACATAATATTCTTTCAAACTACCCTGAATGTCATAGCAGGGAATATATGGATGCTGACAGGCCTGCTTAATTTCAGCCTCAGCCATAGTCACATAAACACATAATGTCTCCTGTAAAAGTCCTGAGCTTTGATTCTGAGAATGTACACAGCTTCTCTCCTGGCAACTATGTATAGGGAATTATGAGTTATGATCATTATTATTCTCATTATCGCTTGTCTCATGCATGGATGCATAACAAATGAGCACCTTTTCAAGCCTGGCTCAGAGGTGTGTCATTTTAGGCACCCTGGTGATGACTGCATGATGTCACTGTCATCTTCCATCTATATAAATCACAGCAGAGAGGTCACAGCACTTACTGTGTTTGATGCTGATGCTCAAGGATTTACAAGGTTTTCAAGTTTTATGTCTCACAAAAGTCTGTTCTATCTGTTGCTTCATGTTTTTCCCTTCTGATGTGAGTGATGAGCGTTTAGACTGATCTTTACGTGATATCAGAGGGAACTTATTAATGGATGAAGCTAATGTTTCTGTTGAGGAACTTTCATTTGTACACCAGCAAGCCTACCAAATGCAACTGGATGGACTGCTTATCACTCAACTGGTTATAGTGCTGTCCATCCCTGTTCTTTTTCTATGTGAACAGCATCATGTTCTTCACTTTGAGGAGCAAACCCGTCTTCAGGGAGACATCCCGCTACATCCTCTTTGCTAACATAGTCCTCAGTGATTCTATCCTTCTGTTGAGCAGCACAGTTGTATACTCATTTGCTACATTATACCTTTATGTGTTCAAGGCTGTCTGTGCTCTGGTGATACTATTCTCTATTACCACATACACCTTCACCCCCTTGAACCTGGCAGTGATGTCACTGGAACGTTACGTGGCCATCTGCTACCCTTTGCGTCATGCAGAGATCACTACGCAGAGAAGGACAAACATCACTATAGGAGTACTCTGGTTTCTCGCCTCCTTCAATATTGTCATTGACTTGTTTTACACCACTGTGACAAAGCCCCATTCTTTCAACACACCCATATTTTGCACACGGGAGAGGCTGCTCATTGCCAAGTGGCAACTTGACTTTTTTCACGGGCTCAACAGTTTTTACCTTGTGGCTGTGGCTGTAATCATCATCTACACATATATCGCCATTATGGTAGCAGCCAGGTCTATCTCCACAGACAAGGATTCAGCTAAGAAGGCCCGAAGACTGTGCTCCTCCATTTGATTCAGCTGGGACTGTGTCTCACCTCTTTTCTGTACGGAGTTTTTGAAAGCATGTTGTCCACAATTGATTTGACCCTGTTCTTACATTTGCGTGTCTTGCTTTTTTTTGTCCTTATCATCCTCCCCCGATGCCTGAGTCCCCTGATTTACGGCTTGAGGGATGATACTTTCCGGCCCCTCTTCCTCAGCTACTTCAGATGCAGATATGGCAATGTCAAGCCTGCTGTGATTTTACATTGAAAGTAAAAAACAAGATTTCCTCTAATACTATGGCTGATTTGCATCATATGAAATGTGCTGTCATCCAGGGAAATGGAAAATGAATACTTCATACATAATCCCCCCAAAAAAACTTAATGATAGGTTTGTTTGGAGGAACTTAACAACCTGCAAGCAATTCTTTCCACAACCCACTAAGAATGGGAATGTAGAATATAACTGGACTCAGATTAGTTTTTGAGAACAACTCTGATCTCTCAGCAATCTCAGCACTCAGGTACAGTTCTTCAAAGATTTTTATATTGTGAGACAGGTGCAGAGGCACAGCAACACTGCCACAATATTATGTGTTTCTATGTAATGGCTGTTGGTCCACACTGTTGGCCAAGATGTTGAATTTGATCCTCTCTTCAAACTCAGTGTGTAAGTCAGCAGTCACTGCCCCTCTTTAATCACCCTCTGAATGAATACATAATGTTCTTTCAAACTACCCTGAATAACCAAGGGGAGAATTTATGGATCCTAACAGACCTAGTTAATTTCAACCTCAACCACACTCACATCAATACATAAGGTCTCCTGTAAAAGCCCTAAGCTTTGATTCTGAGAAAATTACATTACATTATATTACTGACATTTAACAGACACTCTTATCCAGAGCAACGTACATCAATTACAGATTTTTACCTATGTTATCCATTTATACAGCTGGATATTTACTAAGGTAATTGTGTGTTAAGTACCTTGCCCGAGGGTACAGCAGCAGCGCCCCAGTAGGGAATCAAACCAGCAATCTTTTGGTTATGAATCATGCTCCTTAACCACTATGCTACACTGCCACCCACCAACAGAATATACACAGCTTCTCCTTTGGATACAATGCATAGGGAATTATGGGTTATTAATCATTATCACTTATCTCATGCATGAATACATAACAAATGAACACCTGCTCAGGCCTGGCTCAGAGGTGTGTCATTTTACGCACCCTAGTGACGACTGCATGATGTCACTGTCATCTCCTCCATTTATATAAATCACAGCAGTGAGGTCAACAGCACTTACTGTGTTTGATGCTGATGCTCAGGATTTTACAAGGTTTTCCAAGTTTTATGTCTCTCAAAAGTCTGTCTATCTGCCTGTCTGTTGCTTCATGGTTTTCCCTTCTGATCTGAGCCACGGATATTTAGACTGATCTTTACGTGATATCAGAGGGAACTGATTTATGGATGAAGCCAATTTTTCTGTTGAGGAACCTTCATTTATATACCAGCAACTCTACCATATACAACTGGATGGACTGCTTATCACTCGACTGGTTATAGTGCTGTCCACATCCCTGTTCTTTTTCTATGTGAACAGCATAATGTTCTTCACTTTGAGGAGCAAACCCGTCTTCAGGGAGACGTCCCGCTACATCCTCTTTGCTAACATAGTCTTCAGCGATGCCATCCTTCTGTTGAGCAACACAGTTATATACTCATTTGCTGTGGCATACCTCTATGTGTTCAAGGCTGTCTGTGCACTGGTAATGCTATTCTGTATTACCACATACACCTTCAGCCCCTTGAACCTGGCAGTGATGTCACTGGAACGTTACGTGGCCATCTGCTACCCTTTGCATCATGCAGAGATCACCACACAGAAAAGGACAAACATCACTATAGGTGTAGTCTGGTTTCTCGCCTCCCTCAATATTGTCATTGACTTGTTTTACACCACTGTGACAAAGCCCCATTCTTTCAATGCACCTACATTTTGCACACGGGAGAGGCTGTTCATTGCCAAGTGGCAACTTGACTTGTTTCACGGACTCAACGGTTTTTACTTCGTGACTGTGGCTGTAATCATCATCTACACATATGTCGCCATTATAGTAGCAGCCAAGTCTGTCTCCACAGACAAGGATTCAGCTAAGAAGGCCCGTAACACTGTGCTCCTCCACCTGATTCAGCTGGGACTGTGTCTCACCTCTTTTCTGTATGGTGTCTTTGAACGTATGTTGTCCACAATTGATTTGACCCTGTACTTGAATATTCGTATCCTGCTTTTTTTTTGTGCTTATCATCCTTCCCCGATGCCTGAGTCCCCTGATTTACGGCCTGAGGGATGATATTTTCCGGCCCCTCTTCCTCAGCTACTTCAGATGCAGATACAGCAATATCAAACCTGCTGTGATTTTACATTGAAAATAATAATAAATAAAAGATTTCCTCAAAGTACTCTGATTTGTATGGCTGATTTGCATCATATGAAATGTGCTGTCATCCAGGGAAATGGAAAATGAATATTGCATGAATAATACCCCCAAAAATTGAAATTTAATTTTCATTACTGCTGCCAGAGTACTAAACTACATGACATTTCTGCTGTCAGAATGCACTGCTACATTTCATTTCTGTTGCCAGAATATTACACTACATTTCATTACATTTTATAGTTTGCAGACACCCAAAGCAAGAACAGCTGACAGAAATATTATTTTCCTTATCTGACACATTTTGTAAATGTGCTGGTCATGTCCTTGGCATGATCTAAAACATCAGACTTTAATGGACTTTCCTAAGATAATGACAACCTCTCAGAGTTGTGACAATAACCATCACAAGCTGCAAAAATGCTGTAAATTGCTGTAAAATAGTATTACAAAAACAGTATAACTTGTCTCAATGTTAAAATTGCCAAATAAGCATATGGTTACATGATTAATGCAGCACAACCATACCACTAAATCCAATATGACTTAATGGTAGCATTAAATATGTAGCAAAGCTTTTTTTCCCGATAGCCTGTTAAATCACAGGCCCCTTAGTTTATCAAATAACCCTTTTCTGTACATTCTGAGTTCCTGCTGGTCGGAGGGTTCACACTAAAATAAATGCACTAGAATCCTATGTCTTATATTTTATCTATATGTAATTATGTTACATTAAGTCAGATGTGTATACTGTTTTAATACAGTTGACATCGCAAAATATGCTGTGTTTGTGACTCAGGAAAATTTAGCCTTCACTTTAGGAATTTTTGCTGTGAGGATCTAGCCCAGTTGTCCTCCAAGTTATGCTCGTGGGCATTTATGTGCAATGAGTGGTGTCGCCCGCCCACAGAGCATGTTCTAAAATAGGCTACCAAGCTTTGCCCATTTACATTTCATTACATTATATGCCTTTACATGTATCCAGAACAACTTCCAGCCCAATAGAACATAAGTGTATCCATTGAAGTTAAATGAGCAACAGTGACAGACCAGGCTAACAACACTCACAGACCAGTGAGTGTGAGCATAACATCATTCAAGTCCTACCACAAGTTACCTTGTGTAACCTGACTAGGTAACAGAAGCCAAGCATACTACCACACATCAGTCACTAGATAACAAGGTGTCTAACGTCCTCTTTTTGTTGCACAGACAAATGGCCCAGAATGGCTGTCAAATCATTGAGAACATCACCATTAGAAAGCCTGACCTCACAAAGCACATGAATGAACAGACAGGTGGAATCCTCTGATGACCTGGCCATCACAGGTGGAGAGGGCTAGGGCAACCAGACCAAGAGGACACACCTTCACGCTCCTGATAAGCCTTCAGAATGTTTATATAGCATGACCTCTAAGCCTTGCGTAAGCTAGGAGTACTGATCATGTAATTTACCTCACCAGCTTTCTTGGTCACAGAGTATGGGCTACTACATTTAGCTTTCAAAAGGTCACCAGGGCCAGGCAGAAGCATTAGAACTGTTTTCCAATTTTTAACTCTCAAACCTTCATCTTTCCGTTGTACAAGTGTATCATGTTTATCTTTGGACACAGAGATTCACCTGCAAGGTGGGGCACGGAGGAGAACACTCCCATCCACTGGCAACCTGCTGGGCCCCCTTCTGTTTCACTCTGGTATTAAATGTATCTGATCTGTGGTCTATATGTTTTGCCTGATAGGACACAGATTTAACTGGCACATTGTGATGGAGATACAGTTCCTCTCCCTTTTCCTCTACTGAACATATACAGTTCAATGCTGGTGCATCATAGGAAAATGTAGGCAGTAATTCATTCTACACCAGGTTCTTAAGGCCTGCTATCTATCATGACACATCTGATGATTCCACCTGAAGTCAGGTTATTACAACACTATCTCTGATCTAAAAAAAATCATATGGCTTTATGGCTTATGTGAGCAAATAAAGTGTTTCAGAATATATCAAGTCAAAAATTAATACAATGAAAAACCACACACTGTATCAATTTGTCTATTCAGTAAGATCCACTTTTACATCAGAATGTCTTTTCCAACAACCAGCAGTCACTGCCCCCATGACCCCATTTATCCTCTGACTAAATACACTCTGTTCTTTCTTGCTGTCTTGGCAACCACAACAAGGAATGTATGGACCACAACCATTTTCCCTGTAGGTGCAGATCAACTCAGCCTTCAGTCTTCACATAAATGTCTCCAGTAAAAGGCCTGAGCCATGATTCTCTGAATGTATGCATTTTATAAAATAAAACATCACCCATCCTCTCCTCCTGCTAAGTGCACACAGGCCAATATGGACACACACACACACACACCTATTGAGTTCCAGCCCAGAGGTTTGCCATTCTGTACACCCAACTGATGAGTGCATGATGTCATAGTCATCTCCTCTGTTGATATAAATCACAGCGGTCACCAGCACATGCCGTGGCTCATACTGAGACAGCAGCTCAAGGAAATTGAAGTTACTTCCAGGAAAAGGTAAGAGCAATTTTACTTCTCACAAAGATCTGTTTTTCCATTTCAAGTATAATTACATTGTAAGTACATCCAACCTTAATAACCATTGATATACACTATATGGACAAAGGTATTTGGCCACACCTGTTTTTTCAGGGTTTGGGCTAGGCCCCTTATCTCCAGTGAAGGGCAATCTTAATGCTTCAGCATACCAAGACATTTTGGACAATGCTATGCTTCCAACTTTGTGGCAACAGCTTGGGGAAGGCCCTTTTCTATTCCAACATGACTGAGCCCCAGTGCACAAAGCAAGGACTATAAAGACATGATTTGATAAGTTCGGTGTGGAAGAACTTGACTGGCCCACACAGAGCCCTGACCTCAACCCCATCCAGCACCTTTGGGATGAACTGGAACAGAGATTGTGAGCCAGGCCTTCTCGTCCAACATCAGTGCCTGACCTCATAAATGCTCTACAGAATGAATGGGCACAAATTCCCACAGAAACACTCCAAAATCTTGTGGAAAGCCTTCCAAGAAGAGTGGAAGCTGTTATAGCTGCAAAAGGGGGACCAACTCCATATTAAAGTATATTGTAAGAATTGAAGAAGCGCGGGTCCAATGTAGTTTGGAAGACGGTACGGTTTTATTGGCGTTCGAGCAGTTGCAACGAGAAAGTTTTACAATGATCGGCAAAGTGTCACAGAAAAACAGTCTCTTTCGGTTCACAGAGTAATTGAACACTGATTGATACATTGAGCCACTTTATGTACCTTCTCTGAGTTCTTTGTCCTCAGAGGCGGGAAACAGAAATGTATATTCCAGCTACAATCTTGTGTCTGGCATTCTTATCTCTGACCATCACCTCTGTTACCTGCCTCCTGCTGGTCCACAAGGGGTCTGACCCGTCGCCCTCAACCAGAGGCTTAGCCAGGTAACAATCTATGGCAGTCCTTGTGTGTGCATGTGTGTGTGTGTGTGTGTGTGTGTGTGTGTGTGCCTGTGTGACTGTGTTGGCATCTAGGGTGTCAGCACCTCTGTGTCTGTGGGATAATGGAGGCGACCCTGCATAGGGTCTCTCAAACCTTACAATATGTATTTGAATATAATGTCAGTACAATGAAATGTTCAGGCGTCCGAATACTTTTGTCCATATAGTGTATCTTACACATTTGCAGAACTGATATCATTGTGAAATATACTTGTGTACATTGAAATGGAGCTGAACATTGTGTGTTTTACTTGGGTAAGTGAAAGTGATTCTTTCTACTTAATTTTGACAGCAGTCATCTATGGAGGTCAATGTTTCCTCTGAAGAGATTACATTTGTTCACCAGCAAGCCTTCCGTTGGGAGCTGAATGAGGCACTTCTGATAAAAGTGATTGTGGCCCTGTCCACATCCCTGCTTTCTGTCTATGTGAACAGCCTTATGTTCTTCACTTTGAGAAGCAAGCCCATCTTCAGGGAGACATCCCGCTACATCCTCTTTGCTAATATGCTCTTCAACGATTCTCTCAACCTGATGGGCAGCACAGTGTTGTACTCATTCGCCCTGGCATACCTGCACCTGGTTAAGGCCCTCTGTGCACTGGTGATGTTGATGACTACTGTGACTTTGAACAACACCCCACTGAATCTGGCTGTGATGTCACTGGAGCGTTACGTGGCTATCTGCTTCCCCCTCCGGCATGCAGAGATCGCCACGCAGAGTAGGACAGCCATTGCCATTGGAGCAGTCTGGTTTCTCGGCTCCCTCAACTTTGTGATTGACATGTTCTACACCACTGTGGCAGATCCCCACTCTTTCACTACACCCATATTTTGCACACGGGAGAGGATGTGTATTGCTCAGTGGCAGATTGACATGTATCAGGGCTTCAATGGTTTTTTCTTTGTGATTGTGGCTTTAATTCTGATCTACACATACATTGGCATTATGGTAGCAGCCAGATCCGTCTCCACAAACAAGGATTCAGCTAAGAAGGCCCGTAACACTGTGCTCCTCCACTTGATTCAGCTGGGACTGTGTCTCACCTCCTTTCTGTACGGCCTCCTTGAGCGTATAATGGCCACGGCTGGTGCTGCTCTGTTCATGCACCTGCGCTTTTTGAACTTTTTCACCCTCATCATCCTTCCCCGATGCCTGAGTCCCCTGATTTACGGCCTGAGGGATGATGCTTTGCGACCCCTCTTCCTCAGCTACTTCAGATGCAAGCCTGGAAAAGTCAAGACTGTTGCAATTGGACACCAAACCACATTTTAAAATGTTAACTGTAAAATCTAATCGCTTTTTTTGTTCAAAAAGATGACAAGGACATTGTGTGCTAATGTAATGTCTGAGAACAAAATAAATGGTGGACACCTTGGATATATCCTTGTTTTTATGATGATTTATTTTTACTGTATAATTTCTTTACTATGGTGAGTCCTGTTTCTGGGGGAGACTATCAGGCTAATTACTGTAGCTGAGAACTGAGCCTTGGTCTCCCATTTCACAATCCAGTAGCATTACCATATCGGTGAAGCGCTGGGCCTAATAGCCAGGTGGAAATGTCTTGCTAAAGGTTCTCATGACATCACTCACACTGTCCTACAAGTGTTGTAGTACTTCCACTGTCATCTTCAGTATGAGATTTACTATATACAACCCCAACACAGATAAAACATGAATTAATTCATTTTGATTTTGTTGCTACAAAAAAATGCATTACAAAACATTTACTATATTATGGAAAAATTACAGAGCGTTGGAATGAACTGTTCTCAGACACTGCATAGCTACAACATTTTAAACAATATAGCAGACTATTGGAGACCATTAATGGAAATGTATAAATGAGCAGATGGTCTTAAAAAATCTAGTGGAGCTGGCAGGCAGGAACTTTTTACTGATTCTTTGTTGCATTTTACACTTTAATGTTACACAAAATTTGAAGGACTACATTACACTCACATGTTAAGATGAAAAACATATTTCAGGAAAGAATTTAAAGAACATTGGATAGATTTGCAGTGGAATGCTGTATCTAAATTTTAAGTGAGATCATTTTAATTTTTTTTTTAAATTTATTTAACATGTCTTCTACTAACTCATAGAGTTTTGTACATTGAAACCAATTTTTATGCAGATTAATATCTTCAAACAACTGACCCATTTACCTGTAGAAAGTGATGAGTGATGATGTCAGAAAATACTGAGAGCTGATGATCGTCATCTGATGATTACGAAGATCAGTGCTGCCACCTACTGTTAAAAGTGCAGCACACTCCTTCAGGTCTCATCACATGACTCCAATAAAGTAATCAAGTTCTCATGTATGGGTTTATTGGTTTGACAAGTGGAAATCCTGTTTTGGCGCCAAATGACTGTGCTATTTCTACCCAGCCAGAAGTGCTATACTGAATAGTCCATTAATGAGTATGATGAGCATATATATAAGTACTTTCAAAAAGATCTAAGACATGCCTTGACCACATAGGAATAAACGGTCTAATCACAAGCTCAGTTTTAGAAAAACTAGAGATTTTCAAAACATTCCAGAATGATCTTTCTTGTCACATATTCACTGCCATCTTCAGTTTCCAGGGTATGTCTCCATCATCCAATCAGCTTAAACATTTTGTGAACATTGTTTTTAAGTCATTACAGCAGAAACATTCTGATGCCATGCACAGCTTACAGTGTACACTGTGGGTGCGTTCACTTTCAGATGGAACATTTTTTCCCCACATTCATAGCAGACTGCTAGTTTAGGTTTCCTTACACTTAAAAGATGATTCATTACACAAGTCCTATCAAATTCTTCATGAAAAATAAATAATACATAAAAGAATAGAGGTTTCAACATTTATTTAAAAAATGTTGGGAAACTGGCTTTACATTGGTTATATGCAGTCTCTGAACATCTCAGAAATTTAGAGACTGTTTTCTGTTAAGGGTTTATTGGGATGAAGCATGTAGTGGTTCAGACAAACATTATTATTTTTGTATGCTTTTCGAAACTGTATGCCCTTTATGACCTTAATGCTGGAATCGCCAATGATATAGAAAGGTAGGCTTGTCTCACTGTGACCACTTCTGCACTCTCCCAAGAGAGCTGATGTGAAATGAATGTAATCCTCAGCCAACTGCTGTTTGTCATGCGGCCACTTACACGGCACATTACAGCATAGTGGGCTCTCATTGGAGGATAGGCACTACTCAGCTGACATCATACCACCAAATCACAGAATTCTGTCACCATAAGTTACCGGTATATTATCGTCAGATGTTGACACGGCTAGGAATGAACCATATAGCTAGGCCATATAGCTCAGCTTTTACTCAAGCTGACTACCTTAACCACTGAGCCACTCAGGAGCAAACAATACCACTTTTGTCTCATACCTTAATCAAGAGGCATATAAACAGCTTCTTTAGATGCCTGGACACACTCTCTACTGTTTTTGAATGTGGGCTAATCTAGTGAAGGCTTAATACTTTCAATCTACTTGGGTTGTCTAAAGTGGCAGCGGCCCTCCGTTTCGGGGGTGTAGTCATATTTAGAACTAATAGGTGGCATGCAGTAGTGGCAGCATATCAGCTTTGGAATACAAGGAAGTCTGCTAGATGACACATTTAAGGAGGGCAGCAGTCATTGTAAATCCATTGTAAATCCTGTGCTGTCTGTAGACAGTTTTTTTTTCCCCAAATGTTGACAGATTGCAGTAGCCAACAACTCATTCAGGTGATTCTATTTTGTTTGAAATTCAGGTGATTCTGATTAGTTTGATTCTTAAAATCCAATCCCCAAGTCATCTATCAAATTTTCTGGCTTCTTACAGGGAAAATTTAGTACCTGATGTCGTAAGTTAGAAAAATTATTTGAAAACATGGAATTCACAAAAGGGAATCTCATGCATCACTTTGCCCTCTGTACTTGTGGTTCTATATACAGGACCCATCTGGGATGCTGGGTGTCGATGCCTTGGTGTACCACTGACCTCCAGCACCTGTTTATACCCTCTCTGGATAGGGGAACTTGCAATGCTTTGATACAGTAGGACTGCAGACACATCAGAGCGCCTTGTATGAAACAAAGTTGAACAGGATTTATGTTTGCTCAAAACAAGAGGATTGAGACCTTCAATTAGTATGGAGTATCTCTGTCTCAGACTGTCAATCAGCACTAAACACTCATTATCCCTAATGTCTGTCACAGAAGTTTCTATCCCAGTCAGGCATTTTAGCTTCTGATTCACTGCAAACATATCTTTCATCCTCCCACATATTGCTACATAAGTACAAGCATATGAATTTTCAGATGTGTATTTTCAGATCATCAATGGAATTCTCTCTTTGAAATGTTTTCAACATCTCAAACACATTCCACTCCATTTGCATATAAATCATAAATCAGCTCTAATGAAGATGGCCCTATGTGGTGAGAAGGCCAAAGCCTGGGACTATACTGAGGAAGCAGGCAAAAATCAGAGAAAGTCGGGCTGGGGTACAGAGCTGCTGTTAAAGATCTTTTTCTTGAATGTGTAGAGAGAATAAATACATTTGCTCTATGTTTCCCCATAAAATATGTTAATTTTGTTAATTTTTTTATGTTAATTACCTGAATTAGAGGAGAGATTTCTCAGCCAGGAGAAAGTTAGAGAAAAAAGTTAGTATTTGTTAACTGTGCATTTTCTCTAAAATTATTGGAGTTGGATTATGATACAGATGCTGGGTGAGATTTTTCTGTTCATTCAAACAGTTGACACACTCAAATCTGACCGACTCAGAGTTCAAAGCTTGGCAGCCTCTCCTGACTGAGGCCTGTGACATCCAGCCCAAAACACTACAGCACACCTCCATAGACAAACAGGAAATCAAACAAGGGGTCACAATTAGGCCCACAGCACCACAGTGCCTGTTAATAATTAATGACAGTTAATGATGGAGCAGGAGAGTTGTGCAGAGCTGTTTACTGCACTCTGGAGTTGTTCAGCAGCACCTCAATCCTCACCTGACACGGCCTGTTCACAGAGCAGGGACCAGGTTTATTCTGTGGTAACATCCCTTCGCCTGTTTCATCACCTGCTGAAATAAACAATCCCAAACTCCTCTAAAGACAGGATAAGAGGCCTTTGTCTGAAGGCCTTTACGTGCAATGAATATAACTTAATTTGTATTGCCAGAAATGTTCACCTATTTTATGATTACACACAATATTTTAATTGAGATAAACATAAATGAATGGATTTACCCTTCACATTCAATAATAAGCTCCACACAAGCCTTTGAAAGTACAACATATGTTGAATACACTTCATTATGTAGATGAGTTTCCATATACAATGAACCTTATATTAGATTTAAAGAAAAAAAGCACAAGATTCAAACAGGATGTTCTTTATTGATACTGACTGACACAGAAAAGAGTGAATGAATAACCTTCTCTTAAAAAGACATTGTAAATTTGTTGGTGTTAAAATAATGTACCTAAAAACCCATGGTTCAGGTCGAGACTTCAATCAGACAGAGAAATACAGCAGCACACTGTAAGGAGGTCAACTACCTGACCCTTATCCTGTATTAAACATATACACCTTAACGTTTGTGCATCTTAGGAAAATGTAGGCAATAATTCCTTCTAAACCAGGTCCTTTAGGCCTGCTATTCATCATTGTCTCATGACACATCTGAGGATGTTTTAAATCCATCAATGAAGATACTGTCTCTGGTGAAAAAATGTTGGGACATAGGGCTTCATCAGTGAGAGAATATGAAAATCAAGATGTGCTGAATAGATGAAACACGACATTTGGTCTAAGAACACAGAAACATTATTTGTTTGCATTTTTCACTGTGATTGTTTTGATCCAAAATCACTTGTCTCCAGAAGTGTAAAGTAATGGATTACAAGTACATATTACCATACCCAAGTAGTTTTCTAGGATTTGTAGTTTTTTTTAATATTTTTTACTGAAAAACCTGTTACTTTTACTAAAATACATTTTGAACAAAATATTCTGCTTTTTACACCACTATTTTTGGTCAAACTGAAATTGTTACATTTTCTTGGTTTCTCACAGCCTGTTTGCAGAGTCAGATTTATATAGGCACAGTTGGCTAGCTAACTGACTGGGTGTCACTTTAATGGAGGAGACAGTGGAGGCCTCTACCAAGGACCAAGAAGACCCTGGCAGAACCTTCACAAACTATTCATCTTGGGACACACTAAGGTCAGCAGCGCCAGTGGAGATACAAGACATAGAAAAACAAGACAAGAAAACACACAAGAACTGTAACTGTAACCTGAGCATACACGTAGGGGCTGATTTCAAAAGTTAAATTAACAGCTGTTTGAGAGGTTGCAATCTTGGTTAATTCGCCAGCTGGTAGTAGTTAAACATTCTAACCTTGCTTGTGTGGTGCTCCCTATCCGCGCACTAGAAGGGAAGCCTCTGCTCAACAGATGTCAGTGCGTCACTTGATTTGTCTGACTTTTGAGTAATAAATTCATAACTTGCAGATTTTGCAAAAAGGCTGTTACAGAAAGGGGCCACCTAACATTCTTACATAGTTATTCAATAATATGTTATATTGTGAGACAGGGGAAGAGGCACAGCAGCACTACCCCAATATTATGTGTTCCTATGTAATGGCCACTGGTCCACATCCTTGGCCACAATGTTGAATTTGAACCTCTCTTCAAACTCATTCTGTAAGTCAGCAGTTACTGCCCCCTTTAATCACCCTCTGAATGAATACATAATGTTCTTTCAAACTACCCTGAATGTCTTGGCAGGGAATGTATGGATGCTAACAGGCCTGGTTAAGTTTTGTCTCAGCCATAGTTGCCAGCTTCTCTCCTGGCAACTATGCATAGGAAATTATGGGTTATGATCATTGTTATTATCATTATCGCTTGTCTCATTCATGGACACATAACAAATAAACACCTGTTCAGGTCTGGCTCAGAGGTGTGTCATTTTACGCACCCTGGTGACGACTGCATGATGTCACTGTCATCTCTTCCATTTATATAAATCACAGCAGAGAGGTCAACAGCACTTACTGTGTCTGATGCTGATGCTCAAGGTTTTACAAGGCATTTCAAGTTTTATGGCTCTCAAAAGTCTGTTGCTTCATGTTTTTCCCTTCTGATGTGAGTTATGGACATTTAGACTGATCTTTACCTGATATCAGACAGAAGTGATTGATGGATGAAGCCAATGTTTCTGCAGAGGATCTTTCTTTTATACACCAGCAAGCCTTCTTTGTACGACTGGATGGACAGATTATAACCCGACTATTTATAGTGCTGTCCACGTCCCTGCTCTTTTTCTATGTGAACAGCGTCATGTTCTTCACTTTGATGAGCAAACCCGTCTTCAGGGAGACGTCCCGCTACATCCTCTTTGCTAACATAGTCCTCAGCGATTCTATCCTTCTGTTGAGCAACACAGTGCTGTACTCATTTGCCGTGGCATACCTCTATGTGTTCAAGGCTATCTGTGCGCTGGTGATGCTATTCTCTGTTGTCACACAAACCTTTACCCCCTTAACCCTGGCAGTGATGTCACTGGAGCGGTATGTGGCCATCTGCTTCCCCCTGCAGCATGCAGAGATCACCACACAGAGAAGGACACACAATACTATCGGAGTAGTCTGGTTACTCGCCTCCCTCAATTTCATCATCGACATGTTTTACACCACTGTGACAATGCCCCATTCTTTCATCGCACCTACATTTTGCACACGGGAGAGACTGTTCATTGACAAGTGGCTGTAATCATCATCTACACATATGTCGCCATTATGGTAGCAGCCAGGTCCATCTCCACAGACAAGGATTCAGCTAAGAAGGCCCGTAACACTGTGCTCCTCCACCTGATTCAGCTGGGACTGTGTCTCACCTCTTTTCTGTACAGCGTCTTTGAACGTATGTTGTCCACAATTGATTTGACCCTGTACATGAATTTCCGCGTCCTGCTTTTTTTTGTCCTTTTCATCCTCCCCCGATGCCTGAGTCCCCTGATTTACGGCCTGAGGGATGATACTTTCCGGCCCCTCTTCCTCAGCTATTTCAGATGCAGGTCCGGGAATGTCACGCCCGCTGTGATTTTACATTGAAAATAAAAAAAATTAAAAAATATTTTCTTGAAGTAATGATTGCTAAGATGTCTCAACACATTTTTTCATTAGTCTGAATATGAAACTTGGGCAATAATTGAAATCTGAAAGCATCTTTAATTTTTTCTTACTTAACAAAAATGAACAGTAATAATTCGGTTCAGCTAATAACACTGTCATCTAATTTTTAAACATATGCCAAGCTAGCCACTAGGTAATGTATCATTACGTTAACACCTAAAGTTTGTGATGTCGGAAGCCTCACCTGTTTTTTTTTCTCTTTTTCTCATCTGCTTGCCTGTCAAACAAATAGAGAAATGAATAAATAAAAAACTATGTCATTTGGCACCTTTGGTGATGGGCAGCACCCTTGGAGACCACCTATTTAGCTTGTGCCTAAGGCCAGTGCTTGCCAGCACTAATTTTTCATAAAATGAATTTAAACACATACAATAACAAAAGGATAGAATAATGGCCAAATCAAACTCAGCCTCTCAGTATCTCCACAAAACACGACAAACTTGCTCCGACAAAACCGCAGTGGCACATACCAGAAGGCTGCTTTAGCTTTGCTTTGGTACCTTATAGCTAATCATGTCATTTTTTTTCATCTCCACAGTACTTCAGGACTTTCCTACGTATCAATAGGGGAGTGATAGCCAAGGCAGCACCCTGGTCTTTTTTCAAGACTTTGCTTGACCAAAACTTTTAAACTTATCCTTTAAAAAGGCAGCTTGCTGCCAAATTATGTTGATAAATTTTCACATTCGTTTTGTTCATTAAATTTGGCTGAAATGAGCATTAGGTGTTGAAAGCACAATCCAACTCAAAGGACCACTGAAACTGAGGGGGCAGTTTCACAAGTGAAATAGGTTCAAACTAAGGTTGCTGTCACAGTGGTGCGATGGTCAGGACACAGTCAGGTTTCGGGTTCAGAATTTTATTGAGGGATTTTCGTGGTGTGGAGTAGGTGTGGTGTGTGTGAGTCCATGTTACAGAGGGCTTGTTGGTATTTGGTTATGTGTTTGGTTGTCTGGTTGTGTGTTGTGTGTGTGGTTTCCTGCAAGGGAAGTAGCAGCAGTAAGGAATTAGGCCAGTACAGTCACGAATGTGAACAATTCCCACAGCATGAAACACCACAACTACATGGATATCTCAATGGAATGGGAGCCCTCTACAGGGACACAAATGTGACTTAACTAAACCTTCAGACTTTGTACAGCTCTACATTAATGAATTTTCTCACCATGTAATTGGTACGCTACTCTTGGTTAAGCAGCGCAGCACTTCTCACAGCCATGGTACACACAATCCCACTGTGAACTAATAGCGCCTAGGTTGCCTACTGCTTAGGAAGCCACCCCTTATACTACTGCACATGCGCAACAAAGCTAACAATAGGGTGCAGTTCTATCTGCAACCACAGGAGGTCTTAGGTGTGTACCTTTCTGATTTCACTGCACCACATGCATGTAGAGGAATTGACGCTAGCTACCCAGACTTATGGGAGTAATCGTTTTGTCTGCTATTTGTCCTGCAACAGTGTATTCCACCGTAAAAACATTTCGCGATGCCAGCGTGTTGTCATACGCAAATACTTCGTTTCAGTACAAATAACAGACAGACAAACATGATCTTAAAGTGCACATTCATTTTACAAGAATGTATATCAACCTCCTCTCTCTACAGACAATTGTAATGCAACCAGTTGAACTCAGGCATAGTACTTACATACGCACAGATGCACACAACACAATAATCTGTCCCCAAGGGTTTGGTCTCCCTAGTTCTTCACCCCACAGGTATTGGTGCAGCACTGAGGTGGGGGAGGTCACCACTACTTATATTGTCCCATATCCTTGGCCCTGTTAGGGTTCCTATTGGTGGCCAAAGGATACGGACAGGTCAGAGAGCAAATGGTGACCTGAGGGCTGTCCTTAGGGGTGCACCTGTGCGTCAGGTTACCTGCAGGGCTCCTGCTGATAAGGGGAGCAGCAGGACTGGTTTGGGCAGGTTTCAACTGAGCAGTAAACAAAGTGTGTGAGGTCGGGGTTGTGTGTATCAGGAACCACAAACGCTGACGTTGGCCCCCGTTACCCAACACAGGTTCCCCCCAAAAGATCCACCCGCCACAGACGACCAGGACACAGGAGTACAGGTACAAAGACTATTAAATAAAAACAATTCATACAGGGACGGCTCATGCCCTGCTGACCCCGCCAGTTCGGCCGCGGCAATAATTCAATGTCCCCGGCTCAAGCACGCACCCGCGGTTCCCAATTAATTCCCAATTGCGGCGTTCAACACAGCGGCACCTGTTGGCTTACCTCCCGACATGTGCACACACAGGGGCTACTCACAGGCGATCCATACCGTGCCCGAGCACGTTTGACCCCCAAAGTCCAGTTCGTTTGACTTGTGAGATCGCTCCATACCGTGCCCGGGCCCGCTTGAAGAGGTGGGCTCGGGCACGGTTCAGTTGGACTCGGGCACGGTACTCATCAGTGTGATCGCTAACCGTGCCCGAGCACGGAACTCGAACATGACGCCAGTGATGCGACTATCCCATTTTACAAATATATCCGTTATAGCAACAGTTGGATATCTGTTAGTTACATGCTCAGTCATAATAATTCCTTTAAACCATCATTGTATTAGCTAGCTGACTTCCTTAAATATAACAAGCTGGCTACCTCCAAAATGATCTTTGATTGGGTAGTTCTGTGGATCTATAGGCTACCTAAAAATAACTCTGTGGATCCCCACATTAGCTTGATTACTAGCGAGCAAAATAAAACTAACCATACTTTACGTGGCGATGTAAGCATTGCTGTTGTCAGGGGCTTAGTCAGAGTATCACAAATGAAGCAGCCAACCTGTTTAAGTAGCTAGTCTTCAACAATCGTTCAGATAGGTAGCCTGTTAGCTAACTAGCTATGTTTGAGAATTGTATCGCTAGATAGCTAACGTTGGTTCCTCAGCCAGTTAGCATCAATTATGCAACACAGCGGTTTTCAGTTAATTGTGCTGAACGTATAAGAAGATTTTTATGGAGTCAGCTGACGTTCAGGGAGGAATTTGGAACTTTACTTGCCGATTACAATTCACGTTCATCAATAAGGTGAGAACCAGACCTGTTATTAACCCAAATATTCTCGAATGAATTGAAAAGTGTACTATCCAAGCAGTAATAGAAGATTCTTGCTGTTGTAATGATGACAGTAGCGCGCACACAAATTGTAGCCCTAACTGGTTGACATTAGCTAACATTATTGTGATTAGGCTACTGTAAACTGACACAAAATAGTGGTCTGTCCCTTAGCATAATGACTGAAACGTCAGCTGCCTCCGTAAAAATCCTCTTATACGTGCAGTACGATTAAAAGAAAATCGCTGCATTAGAGGGTCGCATGTCACTCCAAATAAGCCACAAAGTAACCTACAGTCATGAACTCCATTGTGCTGTGCGAGAGCGCTTTTCTTCAGCACAAAAAAATTGCACGGTGATGACGTAAGCGTGCTCGGGCCCGGAACGTTAAGCGCAATGTGAGTGCAGGCCAGCAGGGGAGTGGGGAGGGGGGACAATCGTGCTCGGGCACGGTAAGCGGGCCTAGTGTGAGTGCGCCCTAAGGAATGTGGCCCTTTTCTACAGTTGTATTTTCATCTTTTCTCAGCTGCCCTAAGTAATCTTCTCATCTTCACTACCTAGGGCTGACTAACTTTACTTAGCAACTTAGATATCAGGCAAACTTTATCATGCAGCTAGCATAGCTACATAATGGATTAAACAAAATAATTTAAACCAGCGCCAGCAACTGTGAGCACTAATTATGCACAAAACGTGTTTAAACACAGACAATAACTTAAGAATAGAATGATGATCCAATCAAACTCAGCCTCTCAGTATCTCCACAAAACACAATAAACTTCTTGCTACGACAAAACTACAATGGCACATACAAGCAGGCTCCTTTAGCTTTGCTTTGGTACCTCATAGCTAATCACGTCATTTATTGTCTCAAAAATCATGTAAGCATCTGCTTATTTGTGTGACTGAGGTACTGCTGAGTACCAGCAGGAAGGGAGTTTAGTGAATCTTCACATGTGCAACCAAAGGTGTGAAAAAACAAAAAACGTCCAAAAAATTTCTCAGTCAAATTTTCATGACAGATAAACAAGCTATGCCATTATATCTATAACCTTGGATTCATAAAAGAAAGCCTAAACAATGTTACACTTGATGAAAATGCAAAGAGGAGACTTTGATAGTTCAGCAGATCGGCACAGGAGCTGGATTTTCTCCACTTCCTTCTGCAACAGGGAGCTCAGTCACTTGATTTCTCTGACAAGCTGAATTATGTTGTGGCTCTTTTATTCTGAGTAATAAATTAATAACTTCCAGATGTTGCAAAAAGGCTGCTTAAGGAAGGTGCCCTCTGAATGAATACATAATATTCTTTCAAACTACCCTGAATGTCATAGCAGGGAATATATGGATGCTGACAGGCCTGCTTAATTTCAGCCTCAGCCATAGTCACATAAACACATAATGTCTCCTGTAAAAGTCCTGAGCTTTGATTCTGAGAATGTACACAGCTTCTCTCCTGGCAACTATGTATAGGGAATTATGAGTTATGATCATTATTATTCTCATTATCGCTTGTCTCATGCATGGATGCATAACAAATGAGCACCTTTTCAAGCCTGGCTCAGAGGTGTGTCATTTTAGGCACCCTGGTGATGACTGCATGATGTCACTGTCATCTCCTCCATCTATATAAATCACAGCAGAGAGGTCACCAGCACTTACTGTGTTTGATGCTGATGCTCAAGGATTTACAAGGTTTTCCAAGTTTTATGTCTCTCAAAAGTCTGTTCTATCTGTTGCTTCATGTTTTTCCCTTCTGATGTGAGTGATGAGCGTTTAGACTGATCTTTACGTGATATCAGAGGGAACTTATTAATGGATGAAGCTAATGTTTCTGTTGAGGAACTTTCATTTGTACACCAGCAAGCCTACCAAATGCAACTGGATGGACTGCTTATTACCCAACTGGTTATAGTGCTGTCCACGTCCCTGTTCTTTTTCTATGTGAACAGCGTCATGTTCTTCACTTTGAGGAGCAAACCCGTCTTCAGGGAGACGTCCCGCTACATCCTCTTTGCTAACATAGTCCTCAGTGATTCTATCCTTCTGTTGAGCAGCACAGTTGTATACTCATTTGCTACATTATACCTTTATGTGTTCAAGGCTGTCTGTGCTCTGGTGATACTATTCTCTATTACCACATACACCTTCACCCCCTTGAACCTGGCAGTGATGTCACTGGAACGTTACGTGGCCATCTGCTACCCTTTGCGTCATGCAGAGATCACTACGCAGAGAAGGACAAACATCACTATAGGAGTACTCTGGTTTCTCGCCTCCTTCAATATTGTCATTGACTTGTTTTACACCACTGTGACAAAGCCCCATTCTTTCAACACACCCATATTTTGCACACGGGAGAGGCTGCTCATTGCCAAGTGGCAACTTGACTTTTTTCACGGGCTCAACAGTTTTTACCTTGTGGCTGTGGCTGTAATCATCATCTACACATATATCGCCATTATGGTAGCAGCCAGGTCTATCTCCACAGACAAGGATTCAGCTAAGAAGGCCCGCAAGACTGTACTGCTCCATTTGATTCAGCTGGGACTGTGTCTCACCTCTTTTCTGTACGGAGTTTTTGAAAGCATGTTGTCCACAATTGATTTGACCCTGTTCTTACATTTGTGTGTCTTGCTTTTTTTTGTCCTTATCATCCTCCCCCGATGCCTGAGTCCCCTGATTTACGGCTTGAGGGATGATACTTTCCGGCCCCTCTTCCTCAGCTACTTCAGATGCAGATATGGCAATGTCAAGCCTGCTGTGATTTTACATTGAAAGTAAAAAACAAGATTTCCTCTAATACTATGGCTGATTTGCATCATATGAAATGTGCTGTCATCCAGGGAAATGGAAAATGAATACTTCATACATAATCCCCCCAAAAAAAACTTAATGAGTAGGTTTGTTTGGAGGAACTTAACAACCTGCAAGCAATTATTTCCACAACCCACTAAGAATGGGAATGTAGAATATAACTGGACTCAGATTAGTTTTTTGAGAACAACTCTGATCTCTCAGCAATCTCAGCCCTCAGGTACAGTTCTTCAAAGATTTTTTATATTGTGAGACAGGTGCAGAGGCACAGCAACACTGCCACAATATTATGTGTTTCTATGTAATGGCTGTTGGTCCACACTGTTGGCCAAGATGTTGAATTTGATCCTCTCTTCAAACTCAGTGTGTAAGTCAGCAGTCACTGCCCCCTTTAATCACCCTCTGAATGAATGCATAATGTTCTTTCAAACTACCCTGAATAACCAAGGGGAGAATTTATGGATCCTAACAGACCTAGTTAATTTCAACCTCAACCACACTCACATCAATACATAAGGTCTCCTGTAAAAGCCCTAAGCTTTGATTCTGAGAAAATTACATTACATTATATTACTGACATTTAACAGACACTCTTATCCAGAGCAACGTACATCAATTACAGATTTTTACCTATGTTATCCATTTATACAGCTGGATATTTACTAAGGTAATTGTGTGTTAAGTACCTTGCCCAAGGGTACAGCAGCAGCGCCCCAGTAGGGAATCAAACCAGCAATCTTTTGGTTATGAATCATGCTCCTTAACCACTATGCTACACTGCCACCCACCAACAGAATATACACAGCTTCTCCTTTGGATACAATGCATAGGGAATTATGGGTTATTAATCATTATCACTTATCTCATGCATGAATACATAACTAATGAACACCTGCTCAGGCCTGGCTCAGAGGTGTGTCATTTTACGCACCCTAGTGATGACTGCATGATGTCACTGTCATCTCCTCCATTTATATAAATCACAGCAGAGAGGTCAACAGCACTTACTGTGTTTGATGCTGATGCTCAGGATTTTACAAGGTTTTCCAAGTTTTATGTCTCTCAAAAGTCTGTCTATCTGCCTGTCTGTTGCTTCATGGTTTTCCCTTCTGATCTGAGCCACGGATATTTAGACTGATCTTTACGTGATATCAGAGGGAACTGATCTATGGATGAAGCCAATTTTTCTGTTGAGGAACCTTCATTTATATACCAGCAAGCCTACCATATACAACTGGATGGACTGCTTATCACTCGAATGGTTATAGTGCTGTCCACGTCCCTGTTCTTTTTCTATGTGAACAGCATAATGTTCTTCACTTTGAGGAGCAAACCCGTCTTCAGGGAGACATCCCGCTACATCCTCTTTGCTAACATAGTCTTCAGCGATTCCATCCTTCTGTTGAGCAACACAGTTATATACTCATTTGCTGTGGCATACCTCTATGTGTTCAAGGCTGTCTGTGCTCTGGTAATGCTATTCTGTATTACCACATACACCTTCAGCCCCTTGAACCTGGCAGTGATGTCACTGGAACGTTACGTGGCCATCTGCTACCCTTTGCATCATGCAGAGATCACCACACAGAAAAGGACAAACATCACTATAGGAGTAGTCTGGTTTCTCGCCTCCCTCAATATTGTCATTGACTTGTTTTACACCACTGTGACAAAGCCCCATTCTTTCAATGCACCTACATTTTGCACACGGGAGAGGCTGCTCATTGACAAGTGGCAACTTGACTTGTTTCACGGACTCAACGGTTTTTACTTCGTCACTGTGGCTGTAATCATCATCTACACATATATCGCTATTATAGTAGCAGCCAAGTCCGTCTCCACAGACAAGGATTCAGCTAAGAAGGCCCGTAACACTGTGCTCCTCCACCTGATTCAGCTGGGACTGTGTCTCACCTCTTTTCTGTATGGTGTCTTTGAACGTATGTTGTCCACAATTGATTTGACCCTGTACTTGAATATTCGTGTCCTGCTTTTTTTTGTCCTTATCATCCTTCCCCGATGCCTGAGTCCCCTGATTTACGGCCTGAGGGATGATATTTTCCGGCCCCTCTTCCTCAGCTACTTCAGATGCAGATACGGCAATATCAAACCTGCTGTGATTTTATATTTTACAAAATAATAATAAAATAAAAAGATTTCCTCAAAGTACTCTGATTTGTATGGCTGATTTACATCATATGAAATGTGCTGTCATCCAGGGAAATGGAAAATGAATACTGCATGAATAATACCCCCAAAAATTGAAATTTAATTTTCATTACTGCTGCCAGAGTACTAAACTACATGACATTTCTGCTGTCAGAATGCACTGCTACATTTCATTTCTGTTGCCAGAATATTACACTACATTTCATTACATTTTATAGTTCGCAGACACCCAAAGCAAGAACAGCTGACAGAAATATTATTTTCCTTATCTGACACATTTTGTAAATGTGCTGGTCATGTCCTTGGCATGATCTAAAACATCAGACTTTAATGGACTTTACTAAGATAATGACAACCTCTCAGAGTTGTGACAATAACCATCACAAGCTGCAAAAATGCTGTAAATTGCTGTAAAATAGTATTACAAAAACAGTATAACTTGTCTCAATGTTAAAATTGCCAAATAAGCATATGGTTACATGATTAATGCAGCACAACCATTACCGACCACTAAATCCAATATGACTTAATAGTAGCATTAAATATGTAGGCAAAGCTTTTTTTCCCGTTAGCCTGTTAAATCACAGGCCCCTTAGTTTATCAAATAACCCTTTTCTGTACATTCTGAGCTCCTGCTGGTCGGAGGGTTCACACTAAAATAAATGCACTAGAATCCTATGTCTTATATTTTATCTATATGTAATTATGTTACATTAAGTCAGATGTGTATACCGTTTTAATACAGTTGACATCGCAAAATATGCTGTGTTTGTGACTCAGGAAAATTTAGCCTTCACTTTATGCATTTTTGCTGTGAGGATCTAGCCCAGTTGTCCAAGTTATGCTCGTGGGCATTTATGTGCAATGAGTGGTGTCGCACGCCCACAGAGCATGTTCTAAAATAGGCTACGAAGCTTTGCCCATTTACATTGCATTACATTATATGCCTTTACATGTATCCAGAACAACTTCCAGCCCAATAGAACATAAGTGTATCCATTGAAGTTAAATGAGCAACAGTGACAGACCAGGCTAACAACACTCACAGACCAGTGAGTGTGAGCATAACATCATTCAAGTCCTACCACAAGTTACCTTGTGTAACCTGACTAGGTAACAGAAGCCAAGCATACTACCACACATCAGTCACTAGATAACAAGGTTTCTAACGTCCTCTTTTTGTTGCACAGACAAATGGCCCAGAATGGCTGTCAAATCATTGAGAACATCACCATTAGAAAGCCTGACCTCACAAAGCACATGAATGAACAGACAGGTGGAATCCTCTGATGACCTGGCCATCACAGGTGGAGAGGGCTAGGGCAACCAGACCAAGAGACACACCTTCACGCTCCTGATAAGCCTTCAGCATGTTTATATGACCTCTGAGCCTTGCGTAAGCTAGGAGTACTGATCATGTAATTTACCTCACCAGCTTTCTTGGTCACAGAGTATGGGCTACTACATTTAGCTTTCAAAAGGTCACCAGGGCCAGGCAGAAGCATTAGAACTGTTTTTAACTCTCAAACCTTCATCTTCCTGTTGGACAAGTGTTTCATGTTTATCTTTGGACACAGGGATTCACCTGCAAGGTGGGGCACGGAGGAGAACACTCCCATCCACTGGCAACCTACTGGCAACCTGCTGGGCCCCCTTCTGTTTCACTCTGGTATTAAATGTAGCTGATCTGTGGTCTATATGTTTTGCCTGATAGGACACAGATTTAACTGGCACATTGTGATGGAGATACAGTTCCCCTCCCTTTTCCTCTACTGAACATATACAGTTCAATGCTGGTGCATCATAGGAAACTGTAGGCAGTAATTCATTCTACACCAGGTTCTTAAGGCCTGCTATCTATCATTGTTTCATGACACATCTGATGATTCCACCTGAAGTCAGGTTATTACAACACTATCTCTGATCTAAAAAAAATCATATGGCTTTATGGCTTATGTGAGCAAATAAAGTGTTTCAGAATATATCAAGTCAAAAATTAATACAATGAAAGACCACACACTGTATCAATTTGTCTATTCAGTAAGATCCACTTTTACATCAGAATGTCTTTTCCAACAACCAGCAGTCACTGCCCCCATGACCCCATTTATCCTCTGACTAAATACACTCTGTTCTTTCTTGCTGTCTTGGCAACCACAACAAGGAATGTATGGACCACAACCATTTTCCCTGTAGGTGCAGATCAACTCAGCCTTCAGTCTTCACATAAATGTCTCCAGTAAAAGGCCTGAGCCATGATTCTCTGAATGTATGCATTTTATAAAATAAAACATCACCCATCCTCTCCTCCTGCTAAGTGCACACAGGCCAATATGGACACACACACACACACACCTATTGAGTTCCAGCCCAGAGGTTTGCCATTCTGTACACCCAACTGATGAGTGCATGATGTCATAGTCATCTCCTCTGTTGATATAAATCACAGCGGTCACCAGCACATGCCGTGGCTCATACTGAGACAGCAGCTCAAGGAAATTGAAGTTACTTCCAGGAAAAGGTAAGAGCAATTTTACTTCTCACAAAGATCTGTTTTTCCATTTCAAGTATAATTACATTGTAAGTACATCCAACCTTAATAACCATTGATATACACTATATGGACAAAGGTATTTGGCCACACCTGTTTTTCAGGGTTTGGGCTAGGCCCCTTATCTCCAGTGAAGGGCAATCTTAATGCTTCAGCATACCAAGACATTTTGGACAATGCTATGCTTCCAACTTTGTGGCAACAGCTTGGGGAAGGCCCTTTTCTATTCCAACATGACTGAGCCCCAGTGCACAAAGCAAGGACTATAAAGACATGATTTGATAAGTTCGGTGTGGAAGAACTTGACTGGCCCACACAGAGCCCTGACCTCAACCCCATCCAGCACCTTTGGGATGAACTGGAACAGAGATTGTGAGCCAGGCCTTCTCGTCCAACATCAGTGCCTGACCTCATAAATGCTCTACAGAATGAATGGGCACAAATTCCCACAGAAACACTCCAAAATCTTGTGGAAAGCCTTCCAAGAAGAGTGGAAGCTGTTATAGCTGCAAAAGGGGGACCAACTCCATATTAAAGTATATTGTAAGAATTGAAGAAGCGCGGGTCCAATGTAGTTTGGAAGACGGTACGGTTTTATTGGCGTTCGAGCAGTTGCAACGAGAAAGTTTTACAATGATCGGCAAAGTGTCACAGAAAAACAGTCTCTTTCGGTTCACAGAGTAATTGAACACTGATTGATACATTGAGCCACTTTATGTACCTTCTCTGAGTTCTTTGTCCTCAGAGGCGGGAAACAGAAATGTATATTCCAGCTACAATCTTGTGTCTGGCATTCTTATCTCTGACCATCACCTCTGTTACCTGCCTCCTGCTGGTCCACAAGGGGTCTGACCCGTCGCCCTCAACCAAAGGCTTAGCCAGGTAACAATCTATGGCAGTCCTTGTGTGTGCATGTGTGTGTGTGTGTGTGTCTGTGTGTGTGTCTGTGTGTGGGGTGTGTGTGCCTGTGTGACTGTGTTGGCATCTAGGGTGTCAGCACCTCTGTGTCTGTGGGGTAATGGAGGCGACCCTGCATAGGGTCTCTCAAACCTTACAATATGTATTTGAATATAATGTCAGTACAATGAAATGTTCAGGCGTCCGAATACTTTTGTCCATATAGTGTATCTTACACATTTGCAGAACTGATATCATTGTGAAATATACTTGTGTACATTGAAATGGAGCTGAACATTGTGTGTTTTACTTGGGTAAGTGAAAGTGATTCTTTTTACTTAATTTTGACAGCAGTCATCTATGGAGGTCAATGTTTCCTCTGAAGAGATTACATTTGTTCACCAGCAAGCCTTCCGTTGGGAGCTGAATGAGGCACTTCTGATAAAAGTGATTGTGGCCCTGTCCACATCCCTGCTTTCTGTCTATGTGAACAGCCTTATGTTCTTCACTTTGAGGAGCAAGCCCATCTTCAGGGAGACATCCCGCTACATCCTCTTTGCTAATATGCTCTTCAACGATTCTCTCAACCTGATGGGCAGCACAGTGTTGTACTCATTCGCCCTGGCATACCTGCACCTGGTTAAGGCCCTCTGTGCACTGGTGATGTTGATGACTACTGTGACTTTGAACAACACCCCACTGAATCTGGCTGTGATGTCACTGGAGCGTTACGTGGCTATCTGCTTCCCCCTCCGGCATGCAGAGATCGCCACGCAGAGTAGGACAGCCATTGCCATTGGAGCAGTCT
The DNA here is from genome assembly GCF_013368585.1 of Megalops cyprinoides. Taxonomy (NCBI): domain Eukaryota; kingdom Metazoa; phylum Chordata; class Actinopteri; order Elopiformes; family Megalopidae; genus Megalops; species Megalops cyprinoides. Next base: position 34,309,104 of record NC_050585.1, on the reverse strand, counting down.
GGTTTCTCAGCTCCCTCAACTTTGTGATTGACATGTTCTACACCACTGTGGCAGATCCCCACTCTTTCACTACACCCATATTTTGCACACGGGAGAGGATGTGTATTGCTCAGTGGCAGATTGACATGTATCAGGGCTTCAATGGTTTTTTCTTTGTGATTGTGGCTGTAATTCTGATCTACACATACATTGGCATTATGGTAGCAGCCAGATCCGTCTCCACAAACAAAGATTCAGCTAAGAAGGCCCGTAACACTGTGCTCCTCCACTTGATTCAGCTGGGACTGTGTCTCACCTCCTTTCTGTACGGCCTCCTTGAGCGTATAATGGCCACGGCTGGTGCTGCTCTGTTCATGCACCTGCGCTTTTTGAACTTTTTCACCCTCATCATCCTTCCCCGATGCCTGAGTCCCCTGATTTACGGCCTGAGGGATGATGCTTTGCGACCCCTCTTCCTCAGCTACTTCAGATGCAAGCCTGGAAAAGTCAAGACTGTTGCAATTGGACACCAAACCACATTTTAAAATGTTAACTGTAAAATCTAATCGCTTTTTTTGTTCAAAAAGATGACAAGGACATTGTGTGCTAATGTAATGTCTGAGAACAAAATAAATGGTGGACACCTTGGATATATCCTTGTTTTTATGATGATTTATTTTTACTGTATTATTTCTTTACTATGGTGAGTCCTGTTTCTGGGGGAGACTATCAGGCTAATTACTGTAGCTGAGAACTGAGCCTTGGTCTCCCATTTCACAATCCAGTAGCATTACCATATCGGTGAAGGGCTGGGCCTAATAGCCAGGTGGAAATGTCTTGCTAAAGGTTCTCATGACATCACTCACACTGTCCTACAAGTGTTGTAGTACTTCCACTGTCATCTTCAGTATGAGATTTACTATATACAACCCCAACACAGATAAAACATGAATTAATTCATTTTGATTTTGTTGCTACAAAAAAATGCATTACAAAACATTTACTATATTATGGAAAAATTACAGAGCGTTGGAATGAACTGTTCTCAGACACTGCATAGCTACAACATTTTAAACAATATAGCAGACTATTGGAGACCATTAATGGAAATGTATAAATGAGCAGATGGTCTTAAAAAATCTAGTGGAGCTGGCAGGCAGGAACTTTTTACTGATTCTTTGTTGCATTTTACACTTTAATGTTACACAAAATTTGAAGGACTACATTACACTCACATGTTAAGATGAAAAACATATTTCAGGAAAGAATTTAAAGAACATTGGATAGATTTGCAGTGGAATGCTGTATCTAAATTTTAAGTGAGATCATTTTAATTTTTTTTTTTATTTATTTAACATGTCTTCTACTAACTCATAGAGTTTTGTACATTGAAACCAATTTTTATGCAGATTAATATCTTCAAACAACTGACCCATTTACCTGTAGAAAGTGATGAGTGATGATGTCAGAAAATACTGAGAGCTGATGATCGTCATCTGATGATTACGAAGATCAGTGCTGCCACCTACTGTTAAAAGTGCAGCACACTCCTTCAGGTCTCATCACATGACTCCAATAAAGTAATCAAGTTCTCATGTATGGGTTTATTGGTTTGACAAGTGGAAATCCTGTTTTGGCGCCAAATGACTGTGCTATTTCTACCCAGCCAGAAGTGCTATACTGAATAGTCCATTAATGAGTATGATGAGTATATATATAAGTACTTTCAAAAAGATCTAAGACATGCCTTGACCATATAGGAATAAATGGTCTAATCACAAGCTCAGTTTTAGAAAAACTAGAGATTTTCAAAACATTCCAGAATGATCTTTCTTGTCACATATTCACTGCCATCTTCAGTTTTCAGGGTATGTCTCCATCATCCAATCAGTTTAAACATTTTGTGAACATTGTTTTTAAGTCATTACAGCAGAAACATTCTGATGCCATGCACAGCTTACAGTGTACACTGTGGGTGCGTTCACTTTCAGATGGAACATTTTTTCCCCACATTCATAGCAGACTGCTAGTTTAGGTTTCCTTACACTTAAAAGATGATTCATTACACAAGTCCTATCAAATTCTTCATGAAAAATAAATAATACATAAAAGAATAGAGGTTTCAACATTTATTTAAAAAATGTTGGGAAACTGGCTTTACATTGGTTATATGCAGTCTCTGAACATCTCAGAAATTTAGAGACTGTTTTCTGTTAAGGGTTTATTGGGATGAAGCATGTAGTGGTTCAGACAAACATTATTATTTTTGTATGCTTTTCGAAACTGTATGCCCTTTATGACCTTAATGCTGGAATCGCCAATGATATAGAAAGGTAGGCTTGTCTCACTGTGACCACTTCTGCACTCTCCCAAGAGAGCTGATGTGAAATGAATGTAATCCTCAGCCAACTGCTGTTTGTCATGCGGCCACTTACACGGCACATTACAGCATAGTGGGCTCTCATTGGAGGATAGGCACTACTCAGCTGACATCATACCACCAAATCACAGAATTCTGTCACCATAAGTTACCGGTATATTATCGTCAGATGTTGACACGGCTAGGAATGAACCATATAGCTAGGCCATATAGCTCAGCTTTTACTCAAGCTGACTACCTTAACCACTGAGCCACTCAGGAGCAAACAATACCACTTTTGTCTCATACCTTAATCAAGAGGCATATAAACAGCTTCTTTAGATGCCTGGACACACTCTCTACTGTTTTTGAATGTGGGCTAATCTAGTGAAGGCTTAATACTTTCAATCTACTTGGGTTGTCTAAAGTGGCAGCGGCCCTCCGTTTCGGGGGTGTAGTCATATTTAGAACTAATAGGTGGCATGCAGTAGTGGCAGCATATCAGCTTTGGAATACAAGGAAGTCTGCTAGATGACACATTTAAGGAGGGCAGCAGTCATTGTAAATCCATTGTAAATCCTGTGCTGTCTGTAGACAGTTTTTTTTTCCCCAAATGTTGACAGATTGCAGTAGCCAACAACTCATTCAGGTGATTCTATTTTGTTTGAAATTCAGGTGATTCTGATTAGTTTGATTCTTAAAATCCAATCCCCAAGTCATCTATCAAATTTTCTGGCTTCTTACAGGGAAAATTTAGTACCTGATGTCGTAAGTTAGAAAAATTATTTGAAAACATGGAATTCACAAAAGGGAATCTCATGCATCACTTTGCCCTCTGTACTTGTGGTTCTATATACAGGACCCATCTGGGATGCTGGGTGTCGATGCCTTGGTGTACCACTGACCTCCAGCACCTGTTTATACCCTCTCTGGATAGGGGAACTTGCAATGCTTTGATACAGTAGGACTGCAGACACATCAGAGCGCCTTGTATGAAACAAAGTTGAACAGGATTTATGTTTGCTCAAAACAAGAGGATTGAGACCTTCAATTAGTATGGAGTATCTCTGTCTCAGACTGTCAATCAGCACTAAACACTCATTATCCCTAATGTCTGTCACAGAAGTTTCTATCCCAGTCAGGCATTTTAGCTTCTGATTCACTGCAAACATATCTTTCATCCTCCCACATATTGCTACATAAGTACAAGCATATGAATTTTCAGATGTGTATTTTCAGATCATCAATGAAATTCTCTCTTTGAAATGTTTTCAACATCTCAAACACATTCCACTCCATTTGCATATAAATCATAAATCAGCTCTAATGAAGATGGCCCTATGTGGTGAGAAGGCCAAAGCCTGGGACTATACTGAGGAAGCAGGCAAAAATCAGAGAAAGTCGGGCTGGGGTACAGAGCTGCTGTTAAAGATCTTTTTCTTGAATGTGTAGAGAGAATAAATACATTTGCTCTATGTTTCCCCATAAAATATGTTAATTTTGTTAATTTTTTTATGTTAATTACCTGAATTAGAGGAGAGATTTCTCAGCCAGGAGAAAGTTAGAGAAAAAAGTTAGTATTTGTTAACTGTGCATTTTCTCTAAAATTATTGGAGTTGGATTATGATACAGATGCTGGGTGAGATTTTTCTGTTCATTCAAACAGTTGACACACTCAAATCTGACCGACTCAGAGTTCAAAGCTTGGCAGCCTCTCCTGACTGAGGCCTGTGACATCCAGCCCAAAACACTACAGCACACCTCCATAGACAAACAGGAAATCAAACAAGGGGTCACAATTAGGCCCACAGCACCACAGTGCCTGTTAATAATTAATGACAGTTAATGATGGAGCAGGAGAGTTGTGCAGAGCTGTTTACTGCACTCTGGAGTTGTTCAGCAGCACCTCAATCCTCACCTGACACGGCCTGTTCACAGAGCAGGGACCAGGTTTATTCTGTGGTAACATCCCTTCGCCTGTTTCATCACCTGCTGAAATAAACAATCCCAAACTCCTCTAAAGACAGGATAAGAGGCCTTTGTCTGAAGGCCTTTACGTGCAATGAATATAACTTAATTTGTATTGCCAGAAATGTTCACCTATTTTATGATTACACACAATATTTTAATTGAGATAAACATAAATGAATGGATTTACCCTTCACATTCAATAATAAGCTCCACACAAGCCTTTGAAAGTACAACATATGTTGAATACACTTCATTATGTAGATGAGTTTCCATATACAATGAACCTTATATTAGATTTAAAGAAAAAAAGCACAAGATTCAAACAGGATGTTCTTTATTGATACTGACTGACACAGAAAAGAGTGAATGAATAACCTTCTCTTAAAAAGACATTGTAAATTTGTTGGTGTTAAAATAATGTACCTAAAAACCCATGGTTCAGGTCGAGACTTCAATCAGACAGAGAAATACAGCAGCACACTGTAAGGAGGTCAACTACCTGACCCTTATCCTGTATTTAACATATACACCTTAACGTTTGTACATCTTAGGAAAATGTAGGCAATAATTCCTTCTAAACCAGGTCCTTTAGGCCTGCTATTCATCATTGTCTCATGACACATCTGAGGATGTTTTAAATCCATCAATGAAGATACTGTCTCTGGTGAAAAAATGTTGGGACATAGGGCTTCATCAGTGAGAGAATATGAAAATCAAGATGTGCTGAATAGATGAAACACGACATTTGGTCTAAGAACACAGAAACATTATTTGTTTGCATTTTTCACTGTGATTGTTTTGATCCAAAATCACTTGTCTCCAGAAGTGTAAAGTAATGGATTACAAGTACATATTACCATACCCAAGTAGTTTTCTAGGATTTGTAGTTTTTTTTAATATTTTTTACTGAAAAACCTGTTACTTTTACTAAAATACATTTTGAACAAAATATTCTGCTTTTTACACCACTATTTTTGGTCAAACTGAAATTGTTACATTTTCTTGGTTTCTCACAGCCTGTTTGCAGAGTCAGATTTATATAGGCACAGTTGGCTAGCTAACTGACTGGGTGTCACTTTAATGGAGGAGACAGTGGAGGCCTCTACCAAGGACCAAGAAGACCCTGGCAGAACCTTCACAAACTATTCATCTTGGGACACACTAAGGTCAGCAGCGCCAGTGGAGATACAAGACATAGAAAAACAAGACAAGAAAACACACAAGAACTGTAACTGTAACCTGAGCATACACATAGGGGCTGATTTCAAAAGTTAAATTAACAGCTGTTTGAGAGGTTGCAATCTTGGTTAATTCGCCAGCTGGTAGTAGTTAAACATTCTAACCTTGCTTGTGTGGTGCTCCCTATCCGCGCACTAGAAGGGAAGCCTCTGCTCAACAGATGTCAGTGCGTCACTTGATTTGTCTGACTTTTGAGTAATAAATTCATAACTTGCAGATTTTGCAAAAAGGCTGTTACAGAAAGGGGCCACCTAACATTCTTACATAGTTATTCAATAATATGTTATATTGTGAGACAGGGGAAGAGGCACAGCAGCACTACCCCAATATTATGTGTTCCTATGTAATGGCCACTGGTCCACATCCTTGGCCACAATGTTGAATTTGAACCTCTCTTCAAACTCATTCTGTAAGTCAGCAGTTACTGCCCCCTTTAATCACCCTCTGAATGAATACATAATGTTCTTTCAAACTACCCTGAATGTCTTGGCAGGGAATGTATGGATGCTAACAGGCCTGGTTAAGTTTTGTCTCAGCCATAGTTGCCAGCTTCTCTCCTGGCAACTATGCATAGGAAATTATGGGTTATGATCATTGTTATTATCATTATCGCTTGTCTCATTCATGGATACATAACAAATGAACACCTGCTCAGGCCTGGCTCAGAGGTGTGTCATTTTACGCACCCTGGTGATGACTGCATGATGTCACTGTCATCTCCTCCATTTATATAAATCACAGCAGAGGGGTCAACAGCACTTACTGTGTCTGATGCTGATGCTCAAGGTTTTACAAGGCATTTCAAGTTTTATGGCTCTCAAAAGTCTGTTGCTTCATGTTTTTCCCTTCTGATGTGAGTTATGGACATTTAGACTGATCTTAACCTGATATCAGACAGAAGTGATTGATGGATGAAGCCAATGTTTCTGCAGAGGATCTTTCTTTTATACACCAGCAAGCCTTCTTTGTACGACTGGATGGACAGATTATAACCCGACTATTTATAGTGCTGTCCACGTCCCTGCTCTTTTTCTATGTGAACAGCGTCATGTTCTTCACTTTGATGAGCAAACCCGTCTTCAGGGAGACGTCCCGCTACATCCTCTTTGCTAACATAGTCCTCAGCGATTCTATCCTTCTGTTGAGCAACACAGTGCTGTACTCATTTGCCGTGGCATACCTCTATGTGTTCAAGGCTATCTGTGCGCTGGTGATGCTATTCTCTGTTGTCACACAAACCTTTACCCCCTTAACCCTGGCAGTGATGTCACTGGAGCGGTATGTGGCCATCTGCTTCCCCCTGCAGCATGCAGAGATCACCACACAGAGAAGGACACACAATACTATCGGAGTAGTCTGGTTACTCGCCTCCCTCAATTTCATCATCGACATGTTTTACACCACTGTGACAATGCCCCATTCTTTCATCGCACCTACATTTTGCACACGGGAGAGACTGTTCATTGACAAGTGGCAGCTCGACTTGTATAGTGGACTCAATGGTTTTTACCTTGTGGCTGTGGCTGTAATCATCATCTACACATATGTCGCCATTATGGTAGCAGCCAGGTCCATCTCCACAGACAAGGATTCAGCTAAGAAGGCCCGTAACACTGTGCTCCTCCACCTGATTCAGCTGGGACTGTGTCTCACCTCTTTTCTGTACAGCGTCTTTGAACGTATGTTGTCCACAATTGATTTGACCCTGTACATGAATTTCCGCGTCCTGCTTTTTTTTGTCCTTTTCATCCTCCCCCGATGCCTGAGTCCCCTGATTTACGGCCTGAGGGATGATACTTTCCGGCCCCTCTTCCTCAGCTATTTCAGATGCAGGTCCGGGAATGTCACGCCCGCTGTGATTTTACATTGAAAATAAAAAAAATTAAAAAAGATTTTCTTGAAGTAATGATTGCCAAGATGTCTCAACACATTTTTTCATTAGTTTGAATATGAAACTTGGGCAATAATTGAAATCTGAAAGCATCTTTAATTTTTTCTTACTTAACAAAAATGAACAGTAATAATTCGGTTCAGCTAATAACACTGTCATCTAATTTTTAAACATATGCCAAGCTAGCCACTAGGTAATGTATCATTACATTAACACCTAAAGTTTGTGATGTCGGAAGCCTCACCTGTTTTTTTTTTCTCTTTTTCTCATCTGCTTGCCTGTCAAACAAATAGAGAAATGAATAAATAAAAAACTATGTCATTTGGCACCTTTGGTGATGGGCAGCACCCTTGAGACCACCTATTTCGCTTGTGCCTAAGGCCAGTGCTTGCCAGCACTAATTGTTCATAAAATGAATTTAAACACATACAATAACAAAAGGATAGAATAATGGCCAAATCAAACTCAGCCTCTCAGTATCTCCACAAAACACGACAAACTTGCTCCGACAAAACCGCAGTGGCACATACCAGAAGGCTGCTTTAGCTTTGCTTTGGTACCTTATAGCTAATCATGTCATTTTTTTTCATCTCCACAGTACTTCAGGACTTTCCTACGTATCAATAGGGGAGTGATAGCCGAGGCAGCACCCTGGTCTTTTTGCAAGACTTTGCTTGACCAAAACTTTTAAACTTATCCTTTAAAAAGGCAGCTTGCTGCCAAATTATGTTGATAAATTTTCACATTCATTTTGTTCATTAAATTTGGCTGAAATGAGCATTAGGTGTTGAAAGCACAATCCAACTCAAAGGACCACTGAAACTGAGGGGGCAGTTTCACAAGTGAAATAGGTTCAAACTAAGGTTGCTGTCACAGTGGTGCGATGGTCAGGACACAGTCAGGTTTCGGGTTCAGAATTTTATTGAGGGATTTTCGTGGTGTGGAGTAGGTGTGGTGTGTGTGAGTCCATGTTACAGAGGGCTTGTTGGTATTTGGTTATGTGTTTGGTTGTCTGGTTGTGTGTTGTGTGTGTGGTTTCCTGCAAGGGAAGTAGCAGCAGTAAGGAATTAGGCCAGTACAGTCACGAATGTGAACAATTCCCACAGCATGAAACACCACAACTACATGGATATCTCAATGGAATGGGAGCCCTCTACAGGGATACAAATGTGACTTAACTAAACCTTCAGACTTTGTATAGCTCTACATTAATGAATTTTCTCACCATGTAATTGGTACGCTACTCTTGGTTAAGCAGCGCAGCACTTCTCACAGCCATGGTACACACAACCCCACTGTGAACTAATAGCGCCTAGGTTGCCTACTGCTTAGGAAGCCACCCCTTATACTACTGCACATGCGCAACAAAGCTAACAATAGGGTGCAGTTCTGTCTGCAACCACAGGAGGTCTTAGGTGTGTACCTTTCTGATTTCACTGCACCACATGCATGTAGAGGAATTGACGCTAGCTACCCAGACTTATGGGAGTAATCGTTTTGTCTGCTATTTGTCCTGCAACAGTGTATTCCACCGTAAAAACATTTCGCGATGCCAGCGTGTTGTCATACGCAAATACTTCGTTTCAGTACAAATAACAGACAGACAAACATGATCTTAAAGTGCACATTCATTTTACAAGAATGTATATCAACCTCCTCTCTCTACAGACAATTGTAATGCAACCAGTTGAACTCAGGCATAGTACTTACATACGCACAGATGCACACAACACAATAATCTGTCCCCAAGGGTTTGGTCTCCCTAGTTCTTCACCCCACAGGTATTGGTGCAGCACTGAGGTGGGGGAGGTCACCACTACTTATATTGTCCCATATCCTTGGCCCTGTTAGGGTTCCTATTGGTGGCCAAAGGATACGGACAGGTCAGAGGGCAAATGGTGGCCTGAGGGCTGTCCTTAGGGGTGCACCTGTGCGTCAGGTTACCTGCAGGGCTCCTGCTGATAAGGGGAGCAGCAGGACTGGTTTGGGCAGGTTTCAACTGAGCAGTAAACAAAGTGTGTGAGGTGGGGGTTGTGTGTATCAGGAACCACAAACGCTGACGTTGGCCCCCGTTACCCAACACAGGTTCCCCCCAAAAGATCCACCCGCCACAGACGACCAGGACACAGGAGTACAGGTACAAAGACTATTAAATAAAAACAATTCATACAGGGACGGCTCATGCCCTGCTGACCCCGCCAGTTCGGCCGCGGCAATAATTCAATGTCCCCGGCTCAAGCACGCACCCGCGGTTCCCAATTAATTCCCAATTGCGGCGTTCAACACAGCGGCACCTGTTGGCTTACCTCCCGACATGTGCACACACAGGGGCTACTCACAGGCGATCCATACCGTGCCCGAGCACGTTTGACCCCCAAAGTCCAGTTCGTTTGACTTGTGAGATCGCTCCATACCGTGCCCGGGCCCGCTTGAAGAGGTGGGCTTGGGCACGGTTCAGTTGGACTCTGGCACGGTACTCATCAGTGTGATCGCTAACCGTGCCCGAGCACGGAACTCGAACATGACGCCAGTGATGCGACTATCCCATTTTACAAATATATCCGTTATAGCAACAGTTGGATATCTGTTAGTTACATGCTCAGTCATAATAATTCCTTTAAACCATCATTGTATTAGCTAGCTGACTTCCTTAAATATAACAAGCTGGCTACCTCCAAAATGATCTTTGATTGGGTAGTTCTGTGGATCTATAGGCTACCTAAAAATAACTCTGTGGATCCCCACATTAGCTTGATTACTAGCGAGCAAAATAAAACTAACCATACTTTACGTGGCGATGTAAGCATTGCTGTTGTCAGGGGCTTAGTCAGAGTATCACAAATGAAGCAGCCAACCTGTTTAAGTAGCTAGTCTTCAACAATCGTTCAGATAGGTAGCCTGTTAGCTAACTAGCTATGTTTGAGAATTGTATCGCTAGATAGCTAACGTTGGTTCCTCAGCCAGTTAGCATCAATTATGCAACACAGCGATTTTCAGTTAATTGTGCTGAACGTATAAGAAGATTTTTATGGAGGCAGCTGATGTTCAGGGAGGAATTTGGAACTTTACTTGCCGATTACAATTCACGTTCATCAATAAGGTGAGAACCAGACCTGTTATTAACCCAAATATTCTCGAATGAATTGAAAAGTGTACTATCCAAGCAGTAATAGAAGATTCTTGCTGTTGTAATGATGACAGTAGCGCGCACACAAATAGTAGCCCTAACTGGTTGACATTAGCTAACATTATTGTGATTAGGCTACTGTAAACTGACACAAAATAGTGGTCTGTCCCTTAGCATAATGACTGAAACGTCAGCTGCCTCCGTAAAAATCCTCTTATACGTGCAGTACGATTAAAAGAAAATCGCTGCATTAGAGGGTCGCATGTCACTCCAAATAAGCCACAAAGTAAGTAACCTACAGTCATGAACTCCATTGTGCTGTGCGAGAGCGCTTTTCTTCAGCACAAAAAAATTGCACGGTGATGACGTAAGCGTGCTCGGGCCCGGAACGTTAAGCGCAATGTGAGTGCAGGCCAACAGGGGAGTGGGGAGGGGGGACAATCGTGCTCGGGCACGGTAAGCGGGCCTAGTGTGAGTGCGCCCTAAGGAATGTGGCCCTTTTCTACAGTTGTATTTTCATCTTTTCTCAGCTGCCCTAAGTAATCTTCTCATCTTCACTACCTAGGGCTGACTAACTTTACTTAGCAACTTAGATATCAGGCAAACTTTATCATGCAGCTAGCATAGCTACATAATGGATTAAACAAAATAATTTAAACCAGCGCCAGCAACTGTGAGCACTAATTATGCACAAAACGTGTTTAAACACAGACAATAACTTAAGAATAGAATGATGATCCAATCAAACTCAGCCTCTCAGTATCTCCACAAAACACAATAAACTTCTTGCTACGACAAAACTACAATGGCACATACAAGCAGGCTCCTTTAGCTTTGCTTTGGTACCTCATAGCTAATCATGTCATTTATTGTCTCAAAAATCATGTAAGCATCTGCTTATTTGTGTGACTGAGGTACTGCTGAGTACCAGCAGGAAGGGAGTTTAGTGAATCTTCACATGTGCAACCAAAGGTGTGAAAAAACAAAAAACGTCCAAAAAATTTCTCAGTCAAATTTTCATGACAGATAAACAAGCTATGCCATTATATCTATAACCTTGGATTCATAAAAGAAAGCCTAAACAATGTTACACTTGATGAAAATGCAAAGAGGAGACTTTGATAGTTCAGCAGATCGGCACAGGAGCTGGATTTTCTCCACTTCCTTCTGCAACAGGGAGCTCAGTCACTTGATTTCTCTGACAAGCTGAATTATGTTGTGGCTCTTTTATTCTGAGTAATAAATTAATAACTTCCAGATGTTGCAAAAAGGCTGCTTAAGGAAGGTGCCCTCTGAATGAATACATAATATTCTTTCAAACTACCCTGAATGTCATAGCAGGGAATATATGGATGCTGACAGGCCTGCTTAATTTCAACCTCAGCCATAGTCACATAAACACATAATGTCTCCTGTAAAAGTCCTGAGCTTTGATTCTGAGAATGTACACAGCTTCTCTCCTGGCAACTATGTATAGGGAATTATGAGTTATGATCATTATTATTCTCATTATCGCTTGTCTCATGCATGGATGCATAACAAATGAGCACCTTTTCAAGCCTGGCTCAGAGGTGTGTCATTTTAGGCACCCTGGTGATGACTGCATGATGTCACTGTCATCTCCTCCATCTATATAAATCACAGCAGAGAGGTCACCAGCACTTACTGTGTTTGATGCTGATGCTCAAGGATTTACAAGGTTTTCCAAGTTTTATGTCTCTCAAAAGTCTGTTCTATCTGTTGCTTCATGTTTTTCCCTTCTGATGTGAGTGATGAGCGTTTAGACTGATCTTTACGTGATATCAGAGGGAACTGATCTATGGATGAAGCCAATTTTTCTGTTGAGGAACCTTCATTTATATACCAGCAAGCCTACCATATACAACTGGATGGACTGCTTATCACTCGACTGGTTATAGTGCTTTCCACGTCCCTGTTCTTTTTCTATGTGAACAGCGTCATGTTCTTCACTTTGAGGAGCAAACCCGTCTTCAGGGAGACGTCCCGCTACATCCTCTTTGCTAACATAGTCCTCAGTGATTCTATCCTTCTGTTGAGCAGCACAGTTGTATACTCATTTGCTACATTATACCTTTATGTGTTCAAGGCTGTCTGTGCTCTGGTGATACTATTCTCTATTACCACATACACCTTCACCCCCTTGAACCTGGCAGTGATGTCACTGGAACGTTACGTGGCCATCTGCTACCCTTTGCGTCATGCAGAGATCACTACGCAGAGAAGGACAAACATCACTATAGGAGTACTCTGGTTTCTCGCCTCCTTCAATATTGTCATTGACTTGTTTTACACCACTGTGGCAAAGCCCCATTCTTTCAACACACCCATATTTTGCACACGGGAGAGGCTGCTCATTGCCAAGTGGCAACTTGACTTTTTTCACGGGCTCAACAGTTTTTACCTTGTGGCTGTGGCTGTAATCATCATCTACACATATATCGCCATTATGGTAGCAGCCAGGTCTATCTCCACAGACAAGGATTCAGCTAAGAAGGCCCGCAAGACTGTACTGCTCCATTTGATTCAGCTGGGACTGTGTCTCACCTCTTTTCTGTACGGAGTTTTTGAAAGCATGTTGTCCACAATTGATTTGACCCTGTTCTTACATTTGTGTGTCTTGCTTTTTTTTGTCCTTATCATCCTCCCCCGATGCCTGAGTCCCCTGATTTACGGCTTGAGGGATGATACTTTCCGGCCCCTCTTCCTCAGCTACTTCAGATGCAGATATGGCAATGTCAAGCCTGCTGTGATTTTACATTGAAAGTAAAAAACAAGATTTCCTCTAATACTATGGCTGATTTGCATCATATGAAATGTGCTGTCATCCAGGGAAATGGAAAATGAATACTTCATACATAACCACCAAAAAACTTAATGAGTAGGTTCGTTTGGAGGAACTTAACAACCTGCAAGCAATTCTTTCCACAACCCACTAAGAATGGGAATGTAGAATATAACTGGACTCAGATTAGTTTCTTGAGAACAACTCTGATCTCTCAGCAATCTCAGCCATCAGGTACAGTTCTTCAAAGATTTATTATATTGTGAGACAGGTGCAGAGGCACAGCAACACTGCCACAATATTATGTGTTTCCATGTAATGGCTGTTGGTCCACACTGTTGGCCAAGATGTTGAATTTGAGCCTCTCTTCAAACTCAGTGTGTAAGTCAGCAGTCACTGCCCCCCTTTAATCACCCTCTGAATGAATACATAATGTTCTTTCAAACTACCCTGAATAACCAAGGGGAGAATTTATGGATGCTAACAGACCTAGTTAATTTCACCCTCAACCACACTCACATCAATACATAAGGTCTCCTGTAAAAGCCCTAAGCTTTGATTCTGAGAAAATTACATTACATTATATTACTGACATTTAACAGACACTCTTATCCAGAGCAACGTACATCAATTACAGATTTTTACCTATGTTATCCATTTATACAGTTAGATATTTACTAAGGTAATTGTGTGTTAAGTACCTTGCCCGAGGGTACAGCAGCAGCGCTCCAGTGGGGAATCAAACCAGCAATCTTTTGGTTATGAGTTATGCTCCTTAACCACTATGCTACACTGCCACCCACCAACAGAATATACACAGCTTCTCCTTTGGATACAATGCATAGGGAATTATGGGTTATTAATCATTATCACTTATCTCATGCATGAATACATAACTAATGAACACCTGCTCAGGCCTGGCTCAGAGGTGTGTCATTTTACGCACCCTGGTGATGACTGCATGATGTCACTGTCATCTCATCCATTTATATAAATCACAGCAGTGAGGTCAACAGCACTTACTGTGTTTGATGCTGATGCTCAGGATTTTACAAGGTTTTCCAAGTTTTATGTCTCTCAAAAGTCTGTCTATCTGCCTGTCTGTTGCTTCATGGTTTTCCCTTCTGATCTGAGCCACGGATATTTAGACTGATCTTTACGTGATATCAGAGGGAACTGATTTATGGATGAAGCCAATTTTTCTGTTGAGGAACCTTCATTTATATACCAGCAACTCTACCATATACAACTGGATGGACTGCTTATCACTCGACTGGTTATAGTGCTGTCCACATCCCTGTTCTTTTTCTATGTGAACAGCATAATGTTCTTCACTTTGAGGAGCAAACCCGTCTTCAGGGAGACGTCCCGCTACATCCTCTTTGCTAACATAGTCTTCAGCGATGCCATCCTTCTGTTGAGCAACACAGTTATATACTCATTTGCTGTGGCATACCTCTATGTGTTCAAGGCTGTCTGTGCACTGGTAATGCTATTCTGTATTACCACATACACCTTCAGCCCCTTGAACCTGGCAGTGATGTCACTGGAACGTTACGTGGCCATCTGCTACCCTTTGCATCATGCAGAGATCACCACACAGAAAAGGACAAACATCACTATAGGTGTAGTCTGGTTTCTCGCCTCCCTCAATATTGTCATTGACTTGTTTTACACCACTGTGACAAAGCCCCATTCTTTCAATGCACCTACATTTTGCACACGGGAGAGGCTGTTCATTGCCAAGTGGCAACTTGACTTGTTTCACGGACTCAACGGTTTTTACTTCGTGACTGTGGCTGTAATCATCATCTACACATATGTCGCCATTATAGTAGCAGCCAAGTCTGTCTCCACAGACAAGGATTCAGCTAAGAAGGCCCGTAACACTGTGCTCCTCCACCTGATTCAGCTGGGACTGTGTCTCACCTCTTTTCTGTATGGTGTCTTTGAACGTATGTTGTCCACAATTGATTTGACCCTGTACTTGAATATTCGTATCCTGCTTTTTTTTGTGCTTATCATCCTTCCCCGATGCCTGAGTCCCCTGATTTACGGCCTGAGGGATGATATTTTCCGGCCCCTCTTCCTCAGCTACTTCAGATGCAGATACAGCAATATCAAACCTGCTGTGATTTTACATTGAAAATAATAATAAAATAAAAAGATTTCCTCAAAGTACTCTGATTTGTATGGCTGATTTGCATCATATGAAATGTGCTGTCATCCAGGGAAATGGAAAATGAATATTGCATGAATAATACCCCCAAAAATTGAAATTTAATTTTCATTACTGCTGCCAGAGTACTAAACTACATGACATTTCTGCTGTCAGAATGCACTGCTACATTTCATTTCTGTTGCCAGAATATTACACTACATTTCATTACATTTTATAGTTTGCAGACACCCAAAGCAAGAACAGCTGACAGAAATATTATTTTCCTTATCTGACACATTTTGTAAATGTGCTGGTCATGTCCTTGGCATGATCTAAAACATCAGACTTTAATGGACTTTCCTAAGATAATGACAACCTCTCAGAGTTGTGACAATAACCATCACAAGCTGCAAAAATGCTGTAAATTGCTGTAAAATAGTATTACAAAAACAGTATAACTTGTCTCAATGTTAAAATTGCCAAATAAGCATATGGTTACATGATTAATGCAGCACAACCATACCACTAAATCCAATATGACTTAATGGTAGCATTAAATATGTAGGCAAAGCTTTTTTTCCCGATAGCCTGTTAAATCACAGGCCCCTTAGTTTATCAAATAACCCTTTTCTGTACATTCTGAGTTCCTGCTGGTCGGAGGGTTCACACTAAAATAAATGCACTAGAATCCTATGTCTTATATTTTATCTATATGTAATTATGTTACATTAAGTCAGATGTGTATACTGTTTTAATACAGTTGACATCGCAAAATATGCTGTGTTTGTGACTCAGGAAAATTTAGCCTTCACTTTAGGAATTTTTGCTGTGAGGATCTAGCCCAGTTGTCCTCCAAGTTATGCTCGTGGGCATTTATGTGCAATGAGTGGTGTCGCCCGCCCACAGAGCATGTTCTAAAATAGGCTACCAAGCTTTGCCCATTTACATTTCATTACATTATATGCCTTTACATGTATCCAGAACAACTTCCAGCCCAATAGAACATAAGTGTATCCATTGAAGTTAAATGAGCAACAGTGACAGACCAGGCTAACAACACTCACAGACCAGTGAGTGTGAGCATAACATCATTCAAGTCCTACCACAAGTTACCTTGTGTAACCTGACTAGGTAACAGAAGCCAAGCATACTACCACACATCAGTCACTAGATAACAAGGTGTCTAACGTCCTCTTTTTGTTGCACAGACAAATGGCCCAGAATGGCTGTCAAATCATTGAGAACATCACCATTAGAAAGCCTGACCTCACAAAGCACATGAATGAACAGACAGGTGGAATCCTCTGATGACCTGGCCATCACAGGTGGAGAGGGCTAGGGCAACCAGACCAAGAGACACACCTTCACGCTCCTGATAAGCCTTCAGAATGTTTATATAGCATGACCTCTAAGCCTTGCGTAAGCTAGGAGTACTGATCATGTAATTTACCTCACCAGCTTTCTTGGTCACAGAGTATGGGCTACTACATTTAGCTTTCAAAAGGTCACCAGGGCCAGGCAGAAGCATTAGAACTGTTTCCAATTTTTAACTCTCAAACCTTCATCTTTCCGTTGTACAAGTGTATCATGTTTATCTTTGGACACAGAGATTCACCTGCAAGGTGGGGCACGGAGGAGAACACTCCCATCCACTGGCAACCTGCTGGGCCCCCTTCTGTTTCACTCTGGTATTAAATGTATCTGATCTGTGGTCTATATGTTTTGCCTGATAGGACACAGATTTAACTGGCACATTGTGATGGAGATACAGTTCCTCTCCCTTTTCCTCTACTGAACATATACAGTTCAATGCTGGTGCATCATAGGAAAATGTAGGCAGTAATTCATTCTACACCAGGTTCTTAAGGCCTGCTATCTATCATGACACATCTGATGATTCCACCTGAAGTCAGGTTATTACAACACTATCTCTGATCTAAAAAAATCATATGGCCTTACGGCTTATGTGAGCAGAATGTGTGAATGTGTTTCAGAATATATCAAGTCAAAAATTAATACAATGAAAGACCACACACTATATCAATTTGTCTATTCAGTAAGATCCACTTTTACATCAAAGTGTCTTTTCCAACAACCAGCAGTCACTGCCCCCATGACTCCATTTATCCTCTGACTAAATACACTCTGTTCTTTCTTGCTGTCCTGGCAACCACAACAAGGAATGTATGGACCACAACAATCTTCCCTGTAGGTGCAGATCAACTCAGCCTTCAGTCTTCACATAAATGTCTCCAGTAAAAGGCCTGAGCCATGATTCTCTGAATGTATGCACTTTATAAAATAAAACATCACCCATCCTCTCCTCCTGCTAAGTGCACACAGGCCAATATGGACACACACACACACACACACACACACACACACACACACCTATTGAGTTCCAGCCCAGAGGTTTGCCATTCTGTACACCCAACTGATGAGTGCATGATGTCATAGTCATCTCCTCTGTTGATATAAATCACAGCGGTCACCAGCACATGCAGTGGCTCATACTGAGACAGCAGCTCAAGGAAATTGAAGTTACTTCCAGGAAAAGGTAAGGGCAATTTTATTTGTCACAAAGATCTGTTTTTCCATTTCAGGTATAATTACATTGTAAGTACATCAAACATTTGCAGAACTGATATCATTGTGAAATATACTCGTGTACATTGAAACGGAGCTGAACATTGTGTGTTTTATTTGGGTAAGTGAAAGTGATTCTTTTTACTTAATTTTGACAGCAATCATCTATGGAGGTCAATGTTTCCTCTGAAGAGATTACATTTGTTCACCAGCAAGCCTTCCGTTGGGAGCTGAATGAGGCACTTCTGATAAAAGTGATTGTGGCCCTGTCCACATCCCTGCTTTCTGTCTATGTGAACAGCCTTATGTTCTTCACTTTGAGGAGCAAGCCCATCTTCAGGGAGACGTCCCGCTACATCCTCTTTGCTAACATGCTCTTCAATGATTCTCTCAACCTGATGGGCAGCACAGTGTTGTACTCATTCGCCCTGGCATACCTGCACCTGGTTAAGGCCCTCTGTGCACTGGTGATGTTGATGACTACTGTGACTTTGAACAACACCCGACTGAATCTGGCTGTGATGTCACTGGAGCGTTACGTGGCTATCTGCTTCCCCCTCCGGCATGCAGAGATCGCCACGCAGAGTAGGACAGCCATTGCCATTGGAGCAGTCTGGTTTCTCAGTTCCCTCAACTTTGTGATTGACATGTTCTACACCACTGTGGCAGATCCCCACTCTTTCACTACACCCATATTTTGCACACGGGAGAGGATGTGTATTGCTCAGTGGCAAATTGATATGTATCAGGGCTTCAATGGTTTTTTCTTTGTGACTGTGGCTGTAATTCTGATCTACACATACATTGGCATTATGGTAGCAGTCAGGTCCGTCTCCACAAACAAGGATTCAGCTAAGAAGGCCCGAAAGACTGTGCTCCTCCACTTGATTCAGCTGGGACTGTGTCTCACCTCTTTTCTGTACGGCCTCCTTGAGCGTATAATGGCCACGGCTGGTGCTGCTCTGTTCATGCACCTGCGCTTTTTTAACTTTTTTACCCTCATCATCCTTCCCCGATTCCTGAGTCCCCTGATTTACGGCCTGAGGGATGATGCTTTGCGACCCCTCTTCCTCAGATACTTCAGATGCAGGCCTGGAAAAGTCAAGCCTGTTGCAATTGGACACTAAAACACATTTTAAAATGTTAACTGTAAAATCTAATAAAAACTTTTTTTGTTCA
This sequence comes from Megalops cyprinoides, assembly GCF_013368585.1. Lineage (NCBI taxonomy): Eukaryota > Metazoa > Chordata > Actinopteri > Elopiformes > Megalopidae > Megalops > Megalops cyprinoides. The sequence continues at coordinate 34,289,809 of NC_050585.1, read as the reverse complement.
AAAAGATGACAAGGACATTGTGTGCTAATGTAATGTGTGAGAACAAAATAAATGGTGGACACCTTGGATATATCCTTGTTTTTATGATGATTTATTTTTACTGTAATATTTCTTTACTATGGTGAGTCCTGTTTCTGGGAGAGACTACCAGGGCAATTACTGTAGCTGAGAACTGAGCCTTGGTCTCCCATTCCATAATCCAGTAGCATTACATTATGGGTGAAGGGCTGGGCCTAATAGCCAGGTGGAAATATCTTGCTAAAGGTTTTTAAATTTTAAGTGAGATCATTTTAATATTTTTAAAAATTTATTTAACACGTCTTCTACTAACTCATCGAGTTTTGTACATTGAAACCAGTTTTTATGCAGATTAATATCTTCAAACAAAGTGACCCATTTACCTGTAAAAAGAGAGTGATGATGTCAGAAAATAGAGAGAGCTGATGATCATCACCTGATGATAACGAAGATCAGTGCTGCCACCTACTGTTAAAAGTGCAGCACACTCCTTCAGGTCTCATCACATGACTCCAATAAAGTAATCAAGTTCTCATGTATGGGTTTATTGGTTTGACAAGTGGAAATCCTGTTTTGGCCCCAAATTACTGTGCTATTTCTACCCAGCCAGAAGTGCTATACTGAATAGTCCATTAATGAGTATGATGAGTGTATGTATATAAGTACTTTCATGTACAGTTCACAGTGTACACTGTGGGTGCGTTCACTTTCAGATGGAACATTTTATTCCCACATTCATAGCAGACTGCTAGTTTAGGTTTCCTTACACTTAAAAGATGCTACTTCATTGCATCAGTCCTATCAAATTCTTCATTAAAATAAATAATACATAAAAGAATAGAGGTTTCAATATTTATTTAAAAAAATGTTGGGAAACTGGCTTTACACTGGTTATATGCAGTCTCTGAACATCTCAGAAATTTAGAGATTGTTGTCTATTGATGGTGTTAAGGGTATGCCACATGACGTCAGGAAAAGGGTGCACGGAAGTAGGGGTTAGGGGTCACATGACGTCAGGGTCACGGGTGCACGAACTTGTGCACCTCGGGTAATTTAAACGTCTATGGCGGCAAGCACAGTTGGGGAATTTGAGTGAGTACCAGCGTACTATATTGTGCGAATTTAGTTGTTGTCTCACTTTGTGTTTAAGAGCAGCTTTAGGTATAAAGTTCGTGAGACGGTGGTGCATTTTTTGTCGAGTTTATTTTCTAGTTTTGTTTTGGTTGTTTTGGGTAGGACAGTGGAGCCGGTCCGACGGTCTATTGCAGACTGGCCGGTCCCCACCGTTTTATTTCATTCTTTTGCGCACCGATCTCCAGATCTCCACTTTTCTTTACTCCACATTACTTTCGTCCCTCTCTCAAACCGCTCTTTCTAAAACTCCTGTGCACTGCTATCTCTCCAACTATCTGTTCTCCAATCTGTATAAATACTGTTCAGCCAGTTCAACTGCGAAGCACTCGCCGCTGCGTCTTCTGCCAGGCTGGACCAAACTCGGAAGAGTGAGTAGCCGGGTTGTTGTATTATTATGTGCGGAGTATTTATCCTGCCAACTGCCCTGTGACTGCCTGTAGTCACCTTTGGCAGGAGTCTGGCCGTAACAATGGTTTATTGGGTTGAAGCATGTAGTGGTTCACTCAAACATTACTATTTTTGTATGCTTTTCGAAACTGTATGCACTTTATGACCTTAATGCTGGAATCGCCAATGATATAGAAAGGTAGGCTTGTCTCACTGTGACCACTTCTGCACTCTCCCAAGAGAGCTGATGTGAAATGAATGTAATCTTCAGCCAACAGCTGTTTGTCATGCAACCACTTACACGGCACATTACAGCATAGTGGGCTCTCATTGGAGGATAGGCACTACTCAGCTGACATCATACCACCAAATCACAGAATTCTGTCACCATAAGTTACTGGTTATCGTCAGATGTTGACACGGCTAGGAATGAACCATATAGCTAGGCCATATAGCTCAGCTTTTACTCAAGCTGACTACCTTAACCACTGAGCCACTCAGGAGCAAACAATACCACTTTTGTCTCATGCCTTAATCAAGAGGCATATAAACAGCTTCTTTAGATGTCTGGACACACTCTCTACTGTTTTTGAATGTGGGCTACTCTAGTGCAGGCTTACTACTTACAATCTACTTGGGTTGTCTAATGTGGCAGCGGCCCTCCGTTTTGGGGGTGTATTCATATTTAGAACTAATGGCTGGTATGCAGTAGTGGCAGCATATCAGCTTTGGAATACAAGGAAGTCTTCTAGATGACACATTTAAGGAGGGCAGCAGTCATTGTAAATCCATTGTAAATCCTCTGCTGTCTGTAAACAGTTTTTTTCCCAAATGTTGACAGATTGCAGTAGCCAACAATTCATTCAGGTGATTCTGATTAGTTTGATTCTTAAAATCCAATCCCCAAGTCATCTATCAATTTTTCTGGCTTCTTACAGGGAAAAATTAGTACCTGATGTGGTAAGTTAGAAAAATTATTAGAAAACATGAAATTCACAAAAGGGAATCTTATGCATCACTTTGCCCTCTGTACTTGTGGTTCTATATACAGGACCCATCTGGGATGCTGGGTGTGGATGCCTTGGTGCACCACTGACCTCCCGCACCCGTTTTTGCCCTCTCTGGATAGGGGAACTTGCAATGCTTTGATACAGTAGGACTGCAGACACTTCAGAGCGCCTTATATAAAACAAAGTTGAACAGGATTTATGTTTGCTCAAAACAAGAGGATTCAATTAGTATGGAGTATCTCTGTCTCAGACTGTCAATCAGCACTAAACACTCATTATCCCTAATGTCTGTCACAGAAGTTTCTATCCCAGTCAGGCATTTTAGCTTCTGATTCACTGCAAACATATCTTTCATCCTCCCACACATTACTACATAAGTACAAGCATATGAATTTTCAGATGTGTATTTTCAGATCATCAGTGAAATTCTCTCCTTGAAATGCTTTCAACATCTCAAACACACTCCACTCCATTTGCATATAAATCATAAATCAGCTCTAAAGAAGATGGCCCTATGTGGTGAGAAGGCCAAAGCCTGGGACTATACTGAGGAAGCAGGCAAAAATCAGGGAAAGTCTGGCTGGGGTACAGAGCTGCTGTTAAAGATCTTTTTCTTGAATGTGTAGAGAGAATAAATACATTTGCTCTATGTTTCCCCATAAAATATGTTAATCTTGGAATCATCTGAACTAGAGACTTCTCACCCAGGCGAAAGTTAGAGAAACAATGTCCTTAAAAGTTTTGAAAGAACTTTAGTTAATTATATTTATTAACTGAGCTTTTTCTCTAAAATTATGGGAACTGAATTATGCAGCTGACACACTCAAAGCTGACCTATTCAGAGTTCAAAGCCTGGCTGGCTCTGTCAATAAATCCTGACTGAGGCCTGTGACATCCAGCCCATAACATTATAACACACCTCCACAGACAAACAGGAGAGCAAACAAGGGGTCACAATTAGGCCCACAGCCCCAGAGTGCCTGTTAATAATTAATGACAGTTAATGATGGAGCAGAAGAGCTGTGCAGAGCTGTTTACTGCATTCTGGCACTGTTCAGCAGCACCTCAATCCTCACCTGACACGGCCTGTCCACACAACGGGGACTAGGTCTATTCATTCGCAATACACCTTCTTCTGTTTCATCACCTGCTGAAACAAACAATCCTGAACTCTAAAGGCAGGATAAGAGGCCTTTATTTGAAGATCTTTAAATGCACTGAATATGAGTCAGATTTTTTGTATAGATTTCCAGAACTGTTCACCCATTTTATATTACACAAAATATTGTTTTTAACCTATTGTATTATAGTGGAAAAGAGCAGGGCTCATAAGTGAAAAGGTGTTTGGTCTGATTCCCCGCCGGAGCACTGCTGCTGTACCCTTGGGCAAGGTACCTAACCCAGAATTGCCCCAGTAAATATCTAGCTGTATAAATGGACAACATGTAAAAATTGTAACCCCTGTCAGTTGCTCTGGATAAGACCTTCTACTAAATGAAAATAATGTACAGAAATATATTGATGATCTCAGCTACCCTTAATACATAATGAGAGATCAAAAGATACTTTGACAGTCTCAAATATATTAAACCCAACAACAACAACAACAATAATAATAATAATAATAATAATAATAATCCCGTTCCCTTCCTCCCTCTTCTCCTAAACATATACATCAATCCTTTTGCATCATATGAAGACACAGGCAGTGATTTATTCTACAGCAGGTTCTTTAGGCCTACTATGCAAATGGCTCATAACACATCTGAGGATGTGACTGTGGCCAAAATTCTTTAATCTAGCTTGTTAGACTTGCACAATAAACAGTGATACTCAAGAAATGTTAAGTGTCAGGTCAGCTATATAAATTTAAATCTCCTTTACGTTTTAAGCAACAGCACCCAGTTACTCGTACTAAGCTGTTTTTCATATGAGCTACCTAACGCATGCTATGAACTAGCATTACATAGCCATCTGCTACGCCCTGCAGCATGCAGAGGTCACTACTCAGAGAAGGGCAAACATCACTGTTGGGGTAGTTTGGTTGTTTGCCTCCCTCAGTTTCATCATTGACATGTTTTATTTCACTGTGATGCCCTGTTCTTTCACCCCACCCACATTTTGCATATGGGAGAGACTATTTTTTGCCAAGTGGAAACTCGACTTCAGGGTTTCAGGGTTTCAGGGTTTCAACAATCTTTATTTTGTGGCTGTGGCTGCAATCATCATCTACACATATGTCAGCATTACGGTAACAACCAGGTCTGTCTCCACCAACAAAGATTCATCTAAGAAGGCCTGTAAGACTGTCCTGCTCCACCTGATTCAGCTGGGACTGTGTCTCACCTCTTTTCTGTACAGCGTCATTGAGCGTATAATGGCCACTGCTGGCGCTGCTCTGTTCATGCACGTGTGCTTTTTGAACTTTTTCACCCTCATCATCCTTTCCCATTGCCTGAGTCCCCATACTCAAATACAACAATAGACTCACAATTAAAATACAGCAACACCAATAGATATGTAGGCAATAGTTCTATACTCTGTGTTTGTAGCGCAACAAAAACACCCAAAAAGTGAACCTACGTCATGAAAATAACCATCTTTGGGGCTTTAAGACCTTACGTTTTCACCTCCTCATAGCAGTATCCTGATACTAAAACTTATTATTATTATTGCTGTCATTTTTCTTCCTGTTCCCATAACTGGTATTGTCAGCACTTCCTTGAATCAGTTATGTCAGTCATGTGGTGAGAGGTCAGTTTCGGCTGCCAGCTCCAGTGTGCACTGGAGAACTGAACCCAAGTTCCTCACTCCATCATGCGGCAACATTAACCCTTTTCTAAAAGGCCAGCCCTAGTAGCAGATGGAAATATCATGCTAAGAGATTTCACTCAGGACATCACTCATGCTGTCCAAAAGGCATGGTCACTACAGTACTAAGTGCACTATCATCTTCAATATGAGCTGTACTAAATAAATTAATGTTGCTGAATAAAAATAAATATTTATTCAGCAATATATTTCAGTGTGAGCTGCACAAAACCCTTAGCAGCTTTCATAATGGAATAGTTTCATAATGGAATACACTTTCATTGATAAACTGTATTTGATCATGAATAAAACACAAAAAAATTACTAAATGAAGGAAAAAGTGCAGAGGTTTGGTGTGAATTGTTCTAACACATACTGTATATCTACAATATTCTCTACAAGCTAGCAGATTGCTGGAGACCATATGTAAATGTTTAAATTAAGCAGAACGTCTCAAACAATCTGGTAGAACTGAAGGATATCATGAGAATCATTTAGGAAAAAAAAGGAAACCATAGGTTTGCTTTCAAACACTCCTTCTTCCTTTTATCTGTGTTCTCATGGGAGCAAAAAAATTTTCGGTCCTGTTGAACACCATGTGTACTATTAGGGGCCCAAACACATGTGGCACAAGGCAGGTTGTTGTTATTGTTCAGTTTTAATTATGTCCGCTTCTCACTGACAATTCGACTGTCTACAATAAATTTTCCATGATTTTGATAAATCAGCATATTACAAAAATAGAATCTTAAAAAATTACAAACGTATCCATGTAAAACTACGTGCATATCCACAATGCACTCTCAGATATGCATGTAATAAGCAAATGAGTTGGGTTAATCAAAATTAGGTGTGTAGACACTGCAGGACATGCCTTATGACTGCACCAACTTTTAACACAAAAATCTCCTGTAAAAGACCTGAGCTTTGATTGTGCACAGCTTCTCTCCTGGTGACTATGCATAGGGAATTATGGGTTATTAATCATTAATCACTTGTCTCATACGAGGACAAATAAACAAGCACCTGTTGAGATGTGGCTTGAAGGTAAGTCATTGTATACACCATGGTGATGACTGCATGATGTCACTGTCATCTCCTCTCATCTATATAAATCACAGCAGAGAGGTCACCAGCACTTACTCTGCCTGATGCTGATGCTCAAGGATTTACAAGGTATTCCAAGTTTTATGTCTCACAAAAATCTGTTCTATCTGTTGCTTCACGTTTTTCCCTTCTGATGTGAGTGATGAGCGTTTAGACTGATCTTTACGTGATATCAGAGGGAACTTATTAATGGATAAAGCTAATGTTTCTGTTGAGGAACTTTCATTTTTATACCAGCAAGCCTACAAAATGCAACTGGATGGACTGCTTATCACTCGACTGGTTATGGTGCTGTCCACATCCCTGTTCTTTTTCTATGTGAACAGCGTCATGTTCTTCACTTTGAGGAGCAAACCCATCTTCAGGGAGACGTCCCGCTACATCCTCTTTGCTAACATAGTCCTCAGCGATTCAATCCTTCTGTTGAGCAACACAGTGCTGTACTTATTTGCCCTGGCATATCTCTATGTGTTCAAGGCTATCTGTGCTCTGGTGATGCTATTCTGTATTGCCACATACACCTTCAGCCCCTTGAACCTGGCAGTGATGTCACTGGAACGTTACGTGGCCATCTGCTACCCTTTGCGTCATGCAGAGATCACTACGCAGAGAAGGACAAAGATCACTATTGGAATAGTCTGGTTGCTCGCCTCTCTCAATATTGTCATTGACTTGTTTTACACCACTGTGACAAAACCCCATTCTTTCAATGCACTCATATTTTGCACACGGGAGAGGCTGTTCATTGCTAAGTGGCAACTTGACTTGTATCATGGACTCAATAGCTTTTATTTTGTGGCTGTGGCTGTAATCATCATCTTCACATATGTCGCCATTATGATAGCAGCCAGGTCCATCTCCACAGACAAGGATTCAGCTAAGAAGGCCCGCAAGACTGTGCTGCTCCACCTGATTCAGCTGGGACTGTGTCTCACCTCTTTTCTGTACGGCGTCCTTGAACGTATCGTGGCCACACTTCCTTTTGCCCTGTTCTTACATTTGCGTGTCCTGCTTTTTTTTCTCCTCCTCATCCTCCCCCGATGCCTGAGTCCCCTGATTTACGGCCTGCGGGGGATGAGACTTTCCGGCCCCTCTTCCTCAGCTACTTCAGATGTAGGCCTGGTAGCATCAAGCCAGTTGTGATTTCACACTAAAAATAAAAAACATGTTTTATAAGAAGATTTTCTTGTAATACTTTGTATGATTGATTTGCAAATGAAATGTGCTCTTATTCAGGGTAATGAAAAATAAATACTTGATACATATTCCTAACCCATTTATATCACTTGCTTTGTTTTGGAGTGACATCAAACATTTGTATGTATGAGTCAGAACTATAACTACCAGGCCAACAGTATTGGACTACAACCTTAACCCCTCGCTGTTGTCAGAATACTGTTGTAGTCCAACAGTATTGGACTACAACCTTAACCCCTCGCTGTTGTCAGAATACTACAACAAATTTCATTACCACTGAAAGAGTATTTCTCCACAAGTTATTACTGCTGCCAGAACAACACATTTCATTTCTACTTGCAAAATACCACATTACATTTCAATACTGTTGCCAGAATACCACACCACATTTCACTACTGCTGCCAGAATATTACACTACATTATTTTTCCTTCTTTGCCTTGCAGATACCCATATCCAGAATACCTGAAAGAAATATTTTCTTAAAAATGAAATCTGCCGGTGGTTTCCTTACCATGATCCAAATCATCAGTTTTTAATGGACATGGAATTTTTAAAATGATGGAAACCATTCAGTGTCCTAACACTAACCAGCACAAGCTTTAACTGCTGTAAAAATAATACTTTTAGGTTGTATGTTAAAAACGTCAAGATGTCTGAAATCCCTCATGAGGTTTCTTCATTAGCCTGAATGTGAAACATAAGGCATTGACTGAAATCAGAAAGGATCTTTATTTTCTTCTATCTTTACTCAACAAAAAATTAAACAGTAATCGTTTTATTAAGCAATCCACACAGTTGTTTCCCTTTTTATCCACACACTATAGACTAAGTAATTTCTGTCTTGTTTATGTGAGCAGTTGCTATTAACAGCTAGCTAGCAATTCTATACAACTGATTCTTTTCCATAGCATTAGAGGGTTGAAACTATGATTATGACAACAGGATAAGGCCTAACTTACTTGCCTGTATGTATGTTGAAAATAAAACAAATGGCAGTTCCACAGCCCACTAAGACTGGGAATAAAGAATATAAGTGAACTCCACTCAAGAACAACACTGATCCCCCAACCTCCTCAGTCGTCAGGTACAGGTGCTGGCACTGCTCTCTTTCCTTTGTTTTTGTCTTTGTCTTGTTTTATTGGCTTTAAAAACACACAACCATGGGAGCAGTCTGAGGCAGTTGATAAGCTTTTCCATAACCCCCGAGAAAGTAAGTGGGAAAATAAAATCCAATGGCAAAAAGGATAATGAGGTCACAAACCCATAACATCCACAGTATCTCAGGAATTTGCTTAATATCAATACAGGAGTGATAGCCAAAGTGAATACGAGCATTTCTGGTGCCCTAGGCAAGATTTTGCTGGACCAAAACATTTAAACTTAATGCATAAACAGCTATTTGCCTCAATTAATCTTCACATTGGTTATGCTCCTCAAAATTTGGCTGACTAAGTAGGTAGAGAAATGAGCACAATGTGTATTTTCTGCTCTAAGTAGCCAGCCCTAGCTAGCAAAGACAATCTAACTTGCATTTGCTTTCTATGGCCAGGCTAACTAAGATAGCTAGCTATCAAGCACAACAAAATTTATCACGTAGCTAATATTACCTAGATAATGGATCAGGTGAAATAATTAAAATGTTCATAAAAATGTTAATGACAGGGTTAGTTGAGTATAAGGTTGTTGTCAAAATTAATCCTGGATCAGCGGCAAGTAGGTCACTTCAGCCAAGGCTTGTGATATCTATACCACCTGTTGTCCTTTTATTCCTTGCTTACTCAGCTACTCACCAGATTTGCCAAAATTAAACTAAATATAAATATATACTACATTTCACCTTCAGTGATGGGTGGCACCCTAGGAAATATCCTATTTAGTTTACGCCTAACCCAGCATAAACTATGTCACTGGAAGTAAACCAATCCATCGTAATCCAAGGCTCTCTGTGAGATGGGTCTGAATGGCATCAACAAATGCTTGAAGGAATTTGAGGTTGTTGTGGCAGATTGTTGTGGCAATTGCAAGTAGTATATGGTCAAGTCATTTCTCAAGTTGACAAACTGGTTGGCACTGTCAAAAAAAATTCATATACTGTCATTTGTACAAACAAATAATGAACATAACACAATTACTGTAATGGTTGAATCCTTTAGTGAATCCTTGAATCCTTAAACCCTCATGTTTAAAGAATAATGTTACATATTTTATTTGTGTAATGTTAGTAAGAGTATAAATGTGATGCGTATTTGCCATGCTAATCCTAGACACCAACAGTGGCCTGATTTTAAAAGATTTTGTCTACTTTTCCTTATTTTTTGTTGAAACCAACACCCCACAGAGTTACAAATATACAGACAGAACTCTGTTTATGCTGATAACTGCAAAATCTAATACAAACGTTTTTGGTTCAAAAAGATGACAAGTACCCTGATTTACATTGTGTGCTAAAGTACTGAGTAAGAGTATAATAAATTCTGGAAACCTTGGGTATATCCTTGTTTTTAAGATGATTTATTTTTACCATAATATTTCTTTACAGTGGTGAAGGTGAGTCCTCTTTCGGTAGGAGACTATCAGCCTAATTGATGTAGCTGGCAACTGAGCCTTGGTCTCTCATTCCACAAATGCAGCAGCATTACCATATCAGTAAAAGTCTGGGCCTAATAGTCATGTGCAAATGTCTTGCAGGCTCACCTTTTACAATCTTCTTGTGTTGTCTAATGTGGCAGCAGACCTCCATTTCAGGGGGGTAGTCATATTTAGAACTGATGGGTGGCATGTAGTAGTGGTAGTAGATTAGACTTGGAATACAAGGAGGTCTACAAGATCACACATATAAAGAGGGCAGCAATCATTGTAAATCCATTGTAAATCCTGTACTGTCTGTAAACATTTTTTTACCGAATATTGACAGATTGCAATAGCTAGCAACTCATTCAGGTGATTCTGATTAGTTTGATCCTTGATATTCAATCCCCAAGTCATCACATTTAATGGCCACTTAAAGAGAAAATTTAGCAGTTGATGTGGTAAGTGCTGTAGTTGGATGGAATTCTATTAGAAAACATGGAATTCACAAAAGGGAATCTCATGCAACACTTTGCCCTCTGTACTTGTGGTTCTATATACAGGACCCATCTGGGATGCTGGGTGTGGATGCCTTGGTGCACCACTGACCTCCCGCACCTGTTTTTACCCTCTCTGGATAGGGAAACTTGTAATGCTTTGTCAGTCAGGCATTTTAGCTTCTGATTCACTGCAAACATATATCTTTCATCCTCCTACACATCACTACATAAGTACAAGCATATGAATTTTCAGATGCGTATTTTCAGATCATCAATGAAATTCTCTCCTTGAAATGCTTTCAACATCTCAACAACATTTCACCCCATTTGCATATAAATCATAAATCAGCTCTAAAGCAGATGGCCCTATGTGGTGAGAAGGCCAAAGCCTGGGACTATACCGAGGAAGCAGGCAAAAATCAGGGAAAGTCTGGCTGGGGTACAGAGCTGCTGTTAAAGATCTTTTTCTTGAAAGTGTAGAGAAAATAAATATATTTACTCTATGTTTCCCCATAAAATATGTTAATCTTGGAATCATCTGAACTAGAGACTTCTCACCCAGGAGAAAGCTAGAGAAACAATGTCCTTAAAAGTTCTGGAAGAACTTTTCAGTTTATTATATTTATTAACTGAGCATTATCTCTAAAATTATGCGATTTGGATTATGCTACTGACACACAACTGGATTATGCAGTTGACACACTCAAAGCTGACCTATTCAGAGTTCAAAGCCTGGCTGCCTCTGTCACTAAATCCTGACTGAGGCCTGTGACATTCAGCCCATAACATTATAACGCACCTCCACAGACAAACAGGAGAGCAAACAAGGGGTCACAATTAGGCCCACAGCAGCAGAGTATCTGTTAATAATTAATGACAGTTAATGATGGAGCAGAAGGGCTGTGCAAAGCTGTTTCCTGCACTCTGGAGTTGTTCAGCAGCACATCAATCCTCACCTGAAGCATGATTCTCCCACATTCTATGACTCAGTCATACTTCTACAACTGTAAGTGGAGCAAATGAGGTAAAACGTCATCATGAACAAGTGTGTCCCTGTAGAATTCAAACGCCATCTGAATAGCGTTCAGTTCAAGGTCTTCCAGCTTTACTCACTGCTGCCAAAACACTACACTGCTTTTCAACACTGCTGCCATACTACTACACTACATTTCATTGATGTTTTCAGAATATTGCACAAGATGCCTTGAGCTTTTGCTTTGCAGATGCCCATATGCAAGGACAGCTTGCAGAATTCATGTTGTTTTACGTTTAAAAGAGTTCAGGAGTCCACATGTCACAGTCTAACCCCCTAACCCATAGTTCCATTTTTAATGCATTTCCCAAAACTAACTGCAATAGGCCAGACACATAGCCCTAACAAAACTGACCATGACAGTTACATGAATCTGTATCAACTGCATTTTACTTTATCAGAAAAAATTATGTGTAAGCCTGTATCTTTTTTGTATGTACATGTACAATGATTTTGCTGATTCTATTGCATCAGTCTGTAGCTGTGTTCTCATGGGAGCAAAAAAATTTTAGGTCCTGTTGAGCACCAAGTGTACTATTAGGGGCCCAAACACATGTGGCAGAAGGCAGGTTGTTGTTATGGTTCAGTTTTTAATTATCTCCGCTTCTCACTGACAATTCGACTGTCTAGAAAAATTTTCCATGATTTTGATAAATCAGCATATTACAAAAATAGAATCTTAAAAAATTACAAACGTATCCATGTAAAACTATGTGCATATCCACAATGCACTCTCAGATATGCATGTAATAAGCAAATGAGTTGGGTTAATCAAAATTAGGTGTGTAGACACTGCAGGACATGCCTTATGACTGCACCAACTTTTAACACAAAAATCTCCTGTAAAAGACCTGAGCTTTGATTGTGAGAATGTGCACAGCTTCTCTCCTGGTGACTATGCATAGGGAATTATGGGTTATTAATCATTAATCACTTGTCTCATACAAAGACAAATAAACAAACACCCGTTGAGATCTGGCTCAGGGGTAAGTCATTGTATACACCATGGTGATGATTGCATGATGTCATTGTCATCTCTTTTTATATAAATCACAGCAGAGAGGTCATCATCACTTACTGTGTCTGATGCTGATGCTCAAGGACTTGAAAGGTATTCCCAGTTTTATTTCCAACGAAGGTCGATCTAACTGACTGCTACTTCATGCTTTTTCCCTTCTGATCTGATCCATGAACATTTAAACAGATTTTTACGTGACAACAAAGGGAAGTGATTTATGGATGAAGGCAATGCTTCCACTGGGGACTCTTTTGTTCATACACCAACAAGCCTTCCTTGTACGACTGGATGGGGAGATTGTAACACAAGTAGTTATGGTGCTGTCCACATCCCTGTTCTTCGTCTATGTGAATAGCGTCATGTTCTTCACTTTGAGGAGCAAACCCGTCTTCAGGGAGACGTCCCGCTACATCCTCTTTGCTAACATGGTCCTCAGCGATTCCATCCTTCTGTTGAGCAACACAGTGCTGTACTTATTTGCCCTGGCATATCTCTATGTGTTCAAGGCTATCTGTGCTCTGGTGATACTATTCTGTATCGCCACATACAACTTCAGCCCCTTGAACCTGGCAGTGATGTCACTGGAACGTTACGTGGCCATCTGCTACCCTTTGCGTCATGCAGAGATCACCACACAGAAAAGGACAAACATCGCTGTTGGGGTAGTCTGGTTACTTGCCTCCCTCAATGTTGTCATTGACATGTTTTACATAACTGTGACAATGCCCCATTCTTTCAACGCACCCACATTTTGCACACGGGAGAGGCTGCTCATTGCCAAGTGGCAACTTGACTTTTTTTACGGACTCAACAGTTTTTACTTTGTGAGTGTGGCTGTAATCATCATCTACACATATGTCGCCATTATGATAGCAGCCAGGTCCATCTCCACAGACAAGGATTCAGCTAAGAAGGCCCGCAAGACTGTGCTGCTCCACCTGATTCAGCTGGGACTGTGTCTCACCTCTTTTCTGTACGGCATCCTTGAACGTATCATGTCCACAATACCTGTTGTCCTGTTCTTACATTTGCGTGTCTTGCTTTTTTTTGTCCTTATCATCCTCCCCCGATGCCTGAGTCCCCTGATTTACGGCCTGAGGGATGATACTTTCCGGCCCCTCTTCCTCAGCTACTTCAGATGTAGGCCTGGTAGCATCAAGCCAGTAATGATTTCACAATAAAAATAAAAAACATTTTGTTTCATATAAGAAGATTTTCTTGAAATACTTTGTATGATTGATTTGCAAATGAAATATGCTCTTATTCAGGGTAATGGAAAATAAATACTTGATACATGTTGCCTAACCCAATTATATCACTTGCTTTGTTTTGGAGCGACATCAAACATTTGCATGTATGAGTCAGAACTATACCTATCAGGCCAACAGTATTGGACTACAACCTTTACTCCTCGCTGTTGTCAGAATACTACAACAAATTTCATTACCACTGAAAGAATATTTCTCCACAAGTTATTACTGCTGCCAGAACAACACATTACATTTCATTTCTACTTGCAAAATACCACATTACATTTCAATACTAATGCCAGAATACCACACCACATTTCATTACTGCTGCCAGAATATTACACTACATTTTTTTTCCTTCTTTGCCTTGCAGATACCCATATCCAGAATACATGAAAGAAATATTTTCTTAAAAATGAAACCTGCTGGTGGTGTCCTTACCATGATCCAAATCATCAGTTTTTAATGGACATGGAATTTTTAAAATGATGGAAACCATTCAGTGTCCTAACACTAACCAGCACAAACTTTAACTGCTGTAAAAAATAATATTTTTAGATTGCATATTAAAAACGCCAACATGTCTGAAATCCCCCATGAGGTTTCTTCATTAGCCTGAATGTGAAACATAAGGCATTGACTGAAATCAGAAAGGATCTTTATTTCTTCTATCTTTACTCAACAAAAATTGAACAGTAATAATTTTATTTAGCAATCCACACAGTTGTTTCCCTTTTTATCCACACACTGAGCTGTTGACTAAGTAATTTCTGACTTGTTTATGTGAGCATTTCCTATTAACAGCTAGCTAGCAATTCTATACAACTGATCCTTTTCCAAATCATTAGAGGGTTGAAACTATGATTATGACAACAGGATAAGGCCTAACTTACTTGCCTGTATGTATGTTGAAAATAAAACAAATGGCAGTTCCACAGCCCACTAAGACTGGGAATAAAGAATATAAGTGAACTCCACTCAAGAACAACACTGATCCCCCAACCTCCTCAGTCGTCAGGTACAGGTGCTGGCACTGCTCTCTTTCCTTTGTTTTTGTCTTTGTCTAGTTTTATTGTCACTGGAAGTAAACCAATCCATCTTAATCCAAGGCTCTCTGTGAGATGGGTCTGAATGGCATCAACAAATGCTTGACGGAATTTGAGGTTGTTGCGGCAAATTGTTGTGGCAAGTAGTATATGGTCAAGTCATTTCTCAAGTTGACAAACTGGTTGGCACTATAAAAAAAAATTCATATGCTGTCATTTGTACAAACAAATAACGCAAATAACACAATCACTGTAATGGTTGAATCCTTTAGTGAATCCTTGAATCCTTAAACCCTCATGTTTAAAGAATAATGTTACATATTTTATT
Source organism: Megalops cyprinoides (assembly GCF_013368585.1). Taxonomy (NCBI): domain Eukaryota; kingdom Metazoa; phylum Chordata; class Actinopteri; order Elopiformes; family Megalopidae; genus Megalops; species Megalops cyprinoides. The sequence goes on along the minus strand of NC_050585.1, from coordinate 34,274,400 downwards.
TGTGTAATATCTGAAACTGCAATGTTAGTAAGAGTATAAATGTGATGCATATTCGCCATGCTAATCCTAGACACCAACGGTGGCCTAATTTTAAAAGATTTTGTCCACTTTTCCTTATTTTTTGTTGAAACCAAAACCCTACAGAGGTACAAATATACAGACAGAGCTCTGTTTATGCTGATAACTGCAAAATCTAATAAAAACGTTTTTGGTTCAAAAAAATGACAAGTACCCTGATTTACGGCCTGAGGGATGTCGCTTTCCGACCCCTCTTCCTGAGATACTTCAGATGCAGACCTAAAAAGTCAAGACTGTTGCAAGTGGACACTAAAACACATTTTAAAATGTTAACTGTAAGATTTAATAAAAACTTTTTTTTCTTCAAAAAGATGACAAGGACATTGTGTGCTAATGTAATGTGTGAGAGTATAATAAATGCTGGAAACCTTGGGTATATCCTTGTTTTTAAGATGATTTATTTTTACCATATCAGTAAAAGTCTGGGCCTAATAGTCATGTGCAAATGTCTTGCAGGCTCACTTTTTACAATCTTCTTGTGTTGTCTAATGTGGCAGCAGACCTCCATTTCAGGGGGGTAGTCATATTTAGAACTGATGGGTGGCATGTAGTAGTGATAGTAGATTAGACTTGGAATACAAGGAGGTCTGCAAGATCACACATATAAAGAGGCCAGCAATCATTGTAAATCCTGTGTGTCTGTAAACAGTTTTTTACCGAATGTTGACAGATTGCAGTAGCCAACAACTCATTCAAGTGATTCTGATTAGTTTGATCCTTGATATTCAATTCCCAAGTCATCACATTTTCTGCCCACTTAAAGAGAAAATTTAGCAGTTGATGTGGTAAGTGCTGTAGTTGGATGGAATTCTATTAGAAAACATGGAATTCACAAAAGGGAATCTCATGCATCACTTTGCCCTCTGTACTTGTGGTTCTATATACAGGACCCATCTGGGATGCTGGGTGTGGATGCCTTGGTGCACTAGTGACCTCCACCACCTGTTTTTGCCCTCTCTGGATAGGGGAACTTGCAATGCTTTGTCAGTCAGGCATTTTAGCTTCTGATTCACTGCAAACATATGTCTTGCATCATCCTACACATCACTACATAAGTACAAGCATATGAATTTTCAGATGTGTATTTTCAGATCATCAATGAAATTCTCTCCTTGAAATGCTTTCAACATCTCAAACACACTCCACTCCATTTCCATATAAATCATAAATCAGCTCTAATGAAGATGGCCCTATGTGGTGAGAAGGCCAAAGCCTGGGACTATACTGAGGAAGCAGGCAAAAATCAGGCAACGTCTGGCTGGGGTACAGAACTGCTGTTAAAGATCTTTTTCTTGAAAGTGTAGAGAAAATAAATATATTTGCTCTATGTTTCCCCATAAAATATGTTAATCTTGGAATCATCTGAACTAGAGACTTCTCACCCAGGAGAAAGTTAGAGAAACCATGTCCTTAAAAGTTCTGGAAGAACTTTTTAGTTTATTATATTTATTAATTGAGCATTATCTCTAAAATTATGCGAGTTGGATTATGCTACTGACACACAACTGGATTATGCAGTTGACACACTCAAAGCTGACCTATTCAGAGTTCAAAGCCTGGCTGCCTCTGTCACTAAATCCTGACTGAGGCCTGTGACATCCAGCCCATAACATTATAACGCACCTCCACAGACAAACAGGAGAGCAAACAAGGGGTCTCAATTAGGCCCACAGCAGCAGAGTATCTGTTAATAATTAATGACAGTTAATGATGGAGCAGAAGGGCTGTGCAAAGCTGTTTACTGCACTCTGGAGTTGTTCAGCAGCACATCAATCCTCACCTGACACGGCCTGTTCACACAACAGGGACAAGATTTCGTCGTTCGCAATACACCTTCTTCTGTTTCATCACCTGCTGAAACAAACAATTCTGAACTCTGAAGAGGCTTTTATCTGATGATCTTTAAATGCACTGTATATAAGTCAGAATTGCTCCAGTAAATATCCAGCTGTATAAATGGACAACATGTAAAAACTGTAACCCATGTCAGTTGCTCTGGATAAGACCTTCTGCCAAATGACAATATGCACAGTAATGTACTGATGATCTGAACTATCCTGATTGCATAATGAGAGATCAATAGATACTTTGAAAGTCTCAAATAGTCCCAACAACAATAATAATCAGAATAATAACAATGGAGTGACAGCTCTCTTCCTCCCTCTTCTCCTAAATATCAGGAGAAGAACAGCAGAACTTCAGCAGAGCATCGGTCCTCACCTGACAAGGCCTGTTCACACAACAGGGACTAGGTTTATTCATTCGCAATACACCTTCTTCTGTTTCATCACCTGCTGAAACAAACAATCCTGAACTCTAAAGGCAGGTTAAGAGGCCTTTATTTGAAAATCTTTAACTGCATTGAATATGAGTCAGATTTTTGGTATAGATTTCCAGAAATGTTCATCCATTTTATGTTACATAAAATATTTTTTTCAGCCTATTTTATTATAGTGGAAAAGAGCAGGGCTCATAAGTGAAAAGGTGTTGGTCTGATTCCCCGCCGGAGCACTGCTGCTGTACCCTTGGGCAAGGTACCTAACCCAGAATTGCCCCAGTAAATATCTAGCTGTATAAATGGACAACATGTAAAAATTGTAACCCATGTCAGTAGCTCTGGATAAGACCTTCTACTAAATGAACATAATGTACAGAAATGTATTGATGATCTCAGATACCCTTAATACATATTGAGAGATAAAAAGATACTTTGACAGTCTCAAATATATTAAACCCAACAACAACAACAATAATAATAATCATAATAATAATAATAATAATAATAATAATCCCGTTCCCTTCCTCCCTCTTCTCCTAAACATATACATCAATCCTTTTACATCATAGGAAGACACAGGCAGTGATTTATTCTACAGCAGGTCCTTTAGGCCTACTATGCAAATGGCTCATGACACATCTGAGGATGTGACTGTGGCCAAAATTCTTTAATCTAGCTTGTTAGACTCGCACAATAAACAGTGATAATCAAGAAATTTGAAGTGTCAGGCCAGCTATATAAATGTAAATCTCCTCTATGTTTTAAGCAACAGCACCCAGCAACAACAGCTTAGACAATTCGACTGTCTAGAATAAATTTTCCATGATTTTGATAAATTTTGTATATATTACAAGTATAGTATAGTATATTACAAGTATAGTATATATAGTATAGTATATAGTATATAGTTTAGTATATATGTATATTATATATATATATATATATATATATATATATATATATATATATATATATAGTATATACTATACTATAGATAGTATATTATATACTATACTATATAAGTATATATAAGTAAGTATATTACAAAAATAAAATCTTATAAAATTACAACGTATCCATGTAAAACTAAGTGCATATAAACAATGCACTCTGAGATATGCATGTAATAAGCAAATGAGTTGGGTTAATCAAAATTAGGTGTGTAGACACTGCAGGACATGCCTTATGACTGCACCAACTTTTAACACAAAAATCTCCTGTAAAAGACCTGAGCTTTGATTGTGAGAATGTGCACAGCTTCTCTCCTGGTGACTATGCATAGGGAATTATAGGTTATTAATCATTAATCACTTGTCTCATACAAAGACAAATAAACAAACACCCGTTGAGATCTGGCTCAGGGGTAAGTCATTGTATACACCATGGTGATGACTGCATGATGTCATTGTCATCTCCTCTCATCTATATAAATCACAGCAGAGAGGTCATCATCACTTACTGTGTCTGATGCCAATGCTCAAGGATTTAAAAGGTATTTCCAGTTTTTCTTCCAATGAAGGGCTATCGAACTGACTGTTACTTCATGCTTTTTCCCTTCTGATCTGAGCAATGAACATTTAAGCAGATTTTTACGTGATATCAAAGGGAAGTGATTTATGGATGAAGGCAATGCTTCTACTGAGGATTTTTCATTTATATACCAGCAAGCCTACCTTGTACGCCTGGATGGGGAGATTGTAACACAAGTAGTTATGGTGCTGTCCACGTCCCTGTTCTTCGTCTATGTGAACAGCGTCATGTTCTTCACTTTGAGGAGCAAGCCCATCTTCAGGGAGACGTCCCGCTACATCCTCTTTGCTAACATAGTCCTCAGCGATTCCATCCTTCTGTTGAGCAACACAGTGCTGTACTTATTTGCCCTGGCATATCTCTATGTGTTCAAGGCTATCTGTGCTCTGGTGATGCTATTCTGTATTGCCACACACACCTTCAGCCCCTTGAACCTGGCAGTGATGTCACTGGAACGTTACGTGGCCATCTGCTACCCTTTGCGTCATGCAGAGATCACTACGCAGAGAAGGACAAACATCACTATTGGAATAGTCTGGTTGCTCGCCTCTCTCAATGTTGTCATTGACTTGTTTTACACCACTGTGACAAAACCCCATTCTTTCAATGCACTCATATTTTGCACACGGGAGAGGCTGTTCATTGCCAAGTGGCAACTTGACTTGTATCATGGACTCAATAGCTTTTATTTTGTGGCTGTGGCTGTAATCATCATCTTCACATATGTCGCCATTATGATAGCAGCCAGGTCCATCTCCACAGACAAGGATTCAGCTAAGAAGGCCCGCAAGACTGTGCTGCTCCACCTGATTCAGCTGGGACTGTGTCTCACCTCTTTTCTGTACGGCGTCCTTGAACGTATCGTGGCCACACTTCCTTTTGCCCTGTTCTTACATTTGCGTGTCCTGCTTTTTTTTCTCCTCCTCATCCTCCCCCGATGCCTGAGTCCCCTGATTTACGGCCTGCGGGATGAGACTTTCCGGCCCCTCTTCCTCAGCTACTTCAGATGTAGGCCTGGTAGCATCAAGCCAGTTGTGATTTCACACTAAAAATAAAAAACATGTTTTATAAGAAGATTTTCTTGTAATACTTTGTATGATTGATTTGCAAATGAAATGTGCTCTTATTCAGGGTAATGAAAAATAAATACTTGATACATATTCCTAACCCATTTATATCACTTGCTTTGTTTTGGAGTGACATCAAACATTTGTATGTATGAGTCAGAACTATAACTACCAGGCCAACAGTATTGGACTACAACCTTAACCCCTCGCTGTTGTCAGAATACTGTTGTAGTCCAACAGTATTGGACTACAACCTTAACCCCTCGCTGTTGTCAGAATACTACAACAAATTTCATTACCACTGAAAGAGTATTTCTCCACAAGTTATTACTGCTGCCAGAACAACACATTTCATTTCTACTTGCAAAATACCACATTACATTTCAATACTGTTGCCAGAATACCACACCACATTTCACTACTGCTGCCAGAATATTACACTACATTATTTTTCCTTCTTTGCCTTGCAGATACCCATATCCAGAATACCTGAAAGAAATATTTTCTTAAAAATGAAATCTGCCGGTGGTTTCCTTACCATGATCCAAATCATCAGTTTTTAATGGACATGGAATTTTTAAAATGATGGAAACCATTCAGTGTCCTAACACTAACCAGCACAAGCTTTAACTGCTGTAAAAATAATACTTTTAGGTTGTATGTTAAAAACGTCAAGATGTCTGAAATCCCTCATGAGGTTTCTTCATTAGCCTGAATGTGAAACATAAGGCATTGACTGAAATCAGAAAGGATCTTTATTTCTTCTATCTTTACTCAACAAAAATTGAACAGTAATCGTTTTATTAAGCAATCCACACAGTTGTTTCCCTTTTTATCCACACACTATAGACTAAGTAATTTCTGTCTTGTTTATGTGAGCAGTTGCTATTAACAGCTAGCTAGCAATTCTATACAACTGATTCTTTTCCATAGCATTAGAGGGTTGAAACTATGATTATGACAACAGGATAAGGCCTAACTTACTTGCCTGTATGTATGTTGAAAATAAAACAAATGGCAGTTCCACAGCCCACTAAGACTGGGAATAAAGAATATAAGTGAACTCCTCTCAAGAACAACACTGATCCCCCAACCAGCTCAGTCATCAGGTGCTGGCACTGCTCTCTTTCCTTTGTTTTTGTCTTTGTCTTGTTTTATTGGCTTTAAAAACACACAACCATGGGAGCAGTCTGAGGCAGTTGATAAGCTTTTCCATAACCCCCGAGAAAGTAAGTGGGAAAAGAAAATCCAATGGCAAAAAGGATAATGAGGTCACAAACCCATAACATCCACAGTATCTCAGGAGTTTGCTTAATATCAATACAGGAGTGATAGCCAAAGTGAATACGAGCATTTCTGGTGCCCTAGGCAAGATTTTGCTGGACCAAAACATTTAAACTTAATGCATAAACAGCTATTTGCCTCAATTAATTTTCACATTGGTTATGCTCCTCAAAATTTGGCTGACTAAGTAGGTAGAGAAATGAGCACAATGTGTATTTTCTGCTAAGTAGCCAGCCCTAGCTAGCAAAGACAATCTAATTGCATTTGCTTTCTATGGCCAGCTAACTAAGATAGCTAGCTATCAAGCACAACAAAATTTATCACGTAGCTAATATTACCTAGATAATGGATCAGGTGAAATAATTAAAATGTTCATAAAAATGTTAATGACAGGGTTAGTTGAGTATAAGGTTGTTGTCAAAATTAATCCTGGATCAGCGGCAAGTGGTCACTTCAGCCAAGGCTTGTGATATCTATACCACCTTTTTTATTCCTTGCTTACTCAGCTACTCACCAGATTTGCCAAAATTAAACTAAATATAAATATATACTACATTTCACCTTCAGTGATGGGTGGCACCCTAGGAAATATCCTATTTAGTTTACGCCTAACCCAGCATAAACTATGTCACTGGAAGTAAACCAATCCATCGTAATCCAAGGCTCTCTGTGAGATGGGTCTGAATGGCATCAACAAATGCTTGAAGGAATTTGAGGTTGTTGTGGCAGATTGTTGTGGCAATTGCAAGTAGTATATGGTCAAGTCATTTCTCAAGTTGACAAACTGGTTGGCACTGTCAAAAAAAATTCATATACTGTCATTTGTACAAACAAATAATGAAAATAACACAATTACTGTAATGGTTGAATCCTTTAGTGAATCCTTGAATCCTTAAACCCTCATGTTTAAAGAATAATGTTACACATTTTATTTGTGTAATGTTAGTAAGAGTATAAATGTGATGCGTATTTGCCATGCTAATCCTAGACACCAACAGTGGCCTGATTTTAAAAGATTTTGTCCACTTTTCCTTATTTTTTGTTGAAACCAACACCCCACAGAGTTACAAATATACAGACAGAACTCTGTTTATGCTGATAACTGCAAAATCTAATACAAACGTTTTTGGTTCAAAAAGATGACAAGTACCCTGATTTACATTGTGTGCTAAAGTACTGAGTAAGAGTATAATAAATTCTGGAAACCTTGGGTATATCCTTGTTTTTAAGATGATTTATTTTTACCATAATATTTCTTTACAGTGGTGAAGGTGAGTCCTCTTTCGGTAGGAGACTATCAGCCTAATTGATGTAGCTGGCAACTGAGCCTTGGTCTCTCATTCCACAAATGCAGCAGCATTATCATATCAGTAAAAGTCTGGGCCTAATAGTCATGTGCAAATGTCTTGCAGGCTCACCTTTTACAATCTTCTTGTGTTGTCTAATGTGGCAGCAGACCTCCATTTCAGGGGGGTAGTCATATTTAGAACTGATGGGTGGCATGTAGTAGTGGTAGTAGATTAGACTTGGAATACAAGGAGGTCTACAAGATCACACATATAAAGAGGGCAGCAATCATTGTAAATCCATTGTAAATCCTGTACTGTCTGTAAACATTTTTTTACCGAATATTGACAGATTGCAATAGCTAGCAACTCATTCAGGTGATTCTGATTAGTTTGATCCTTGATATTCAATCCCCAAGTCATCACATTTAATGGCCACTTAAAGAGAAAATTTAGCAGTTGATGTGGTAAGTGCTGTAGTTGGATGGAATTCTATTAGAAAACATGGAATTCACAAAAGGGAATCTCATGCAACACTTTGCCCTCTGTACTTGTGGTTCTATATACAGGACCCATCTGGGATGCTGGGTGTGGATGCCTTGGTGCACCACTGACCTCCCGCACCTGTTTTTACCCTCTCTGGATAGGGAAACTTGCAATGCTTTGTCAGTCAGGCATTTTAGCTTCTGATTCACTGCAAACATATATCTTTCATCCTCCTACACATCACTACATAAGTACAAGCATATGAATTTTCAGATGCGTATTTTCAGATCATCAATGAAATTCTCTCCTTGAAATGCTTTCAACATCTCAACAACATTTCACTCCATTTGCATATAAATCATAAATCAGCTCTAAAGCAGATGGCCCTATGTGGTGAGAAGGCCAAAGCCTGGGACTATACTGAGGAAGCAGGCAAAAATCAGGGAAAGTCTGGCTGGGGTACAGAGCTGCTGTTAAAGATCTTTTTCTTGAAAGTGTAGAGAGAATAAATATATTTACTCTATGTTTCCCCATAAAATATGTTAATCTTGGAATCATCTGAACTAGAGACTTCTCACCCAGGAGAAAGCTAGAGAAACAATGTCCTTAAAAGTTCTGGAAGAACTTTTCAGTTTATTATATTTATTAACTGAGCATTATCTCTAAAATTATGCGATTTGGATTATGCTACTGACACACAACTGGATTATGCAGCTGACACACTCAAAGCTGACCTATTCAGAGTTCAAAGCCTGGCTGCCTCTGTCACTAAATCCTGACTGAGGCCTGTGACATTCAGCCCATAACATTATAACGCACCTCCACAGACAAACAGGAGAGCAAACAAGGGGTCACAATTAGGCCCACAGCAGCAGAGTATCTGTTAATAATTAATGACAGTTAATGATGGAGCAGAAGGGCTGTGCAAAGCTGTTTCCTGCACTCTGGAGTTGTTCAGCAGCACATCAATCCTCACCTGAAGCATGATTCTCCCACATTCTATGACTCAGTCATACTTCTACAACTGTAAGTGGAGCAAATGAGGTAAAACGTCATCATGAACAAGTGTGTCCCTGTAGAATTCAAACGCCATCTGAATAGCGTTCAGTTCAAGGTCTTCCAGCTTTACTCACTGCTGCCAAAACACTACACTGCTTTTCAACACTGCTGCCATACTACTACACTACATTTCATTGATGTTTTCAGAATATTGCACAAGATGCCTTGAGCTTTTGCTTTGCAGATGCCCATATGCAAGGACAGCTTGCAGAATTCATGTTGTTTTACGTTTAAAAGAGTTCAGGAGTCCACATGTCACAGTCTAACCCCCTAACCCATAGTTCCATTTTTAATGCATTTCCCAAAACTAACTGCAATAGGCCAGACACATAGCCCTAACAAAACTGACCATGACAGTTACATGAATCTGTATCAACTGCATTTTACTTTATCAGAAAAAATTATGTGTAAGCCTGTATCTTTTTTGTATGTACATGTACAATGATTTTGCTGATTCTATTGCATCAGTCTGTAGCTGTGTTCTCATGGGAGCAAAAAAATTTTAGGTCCTGTTGAGCACCATGTGTACTATTAGGGGCCCAAACACATGTGGCACAAGGCAGGTTGTTGTTATTGTTCAGTTTTTAATTATCTCCGCTTCTCACTGACAATTCGACTGTCTAGAATAATTTTCCATGATTTTGATAAATCAGCATATTACAAAAATAGAATCTTAAAAAATTACAAACGTATCCATGTAAAACTATGTGCATATCCACAATGCACTCTCAGATATGCATGTAATAAGCAAATGAGTTGGGTTAATCAAAATTAGGTGTGTAGACACTGCAGGACATGCCTTATGACTGCACCAACTTTTAACACAAAAATCTCCTGTAAAAGACCTGAGCTTTGATTGTGAGAATGTGCACAGCTTCTCTCCTGGTGACTATGCATAGGGAATTATGGGTTATTAATCATTAATCACTTGTCTCATACAAAGACAAATAAACAAACACCCGTTGAGATCTGGCTCAGGGGTAAGTCATTGTATACACCATGGTGATGACTGCATGATGTCATTGTCATCTCCTCTCATCTATATAAATCACAGCAGAGAGGTCATCATCACTTACTGTGTCGGATGCTGATGCTCAAGGATTTGAAAGGTATTCCCAGTTTTATTTCCAACGAAGGTCGATCTAACTGACTGCTACTTCATGCTTTTTCCCTTCTGATCTGATCCATGAACATTTAAACAGATTTTTACGTGACAACAAAGGGAAGTGATTTATGGATGAAGGCAATGCTTCCACTGGGGAACTTTTGTTCATACACCAACAAGCCTTCCTTGTACAACTGGATGGGGAGATTGTAACACAAGTAGTTATGGTGCTGTCCACATCCCTGTTCTTCGTCTATGTGAATAGCGTCATGTTCTTCACTTTGAGGAGCAAACCCGTCTTCAGGGAGACGTCCCGCTACATCCTCTTTGCTAACATGGTCCTCAGCGATTCCATCCTTCTGTTGAGCAACACAGTGCTGTACTTATTTGCCCTGGCATATCTCTATGTGTTCAAGGCTATCTGTGCTCTGGTGATACTATTCTGTATCGCCACATACAACTTCAGCCCCTTGAACCTGGCAGTGATGTCACTGGAACGTTACGTGGCCATCTGCTACCCTTTGCGTCATGCAGAGATCACCACACAGAAAAGGACAAACATCGCTGTTGGGGTAGTCTGGTTACTTGCCTCCCTCAATGTTGTCATTGACATGTTTTACATAACTGTGACAATGCCCCATTCTTTCAACGCACCCACATTTTGCACACGGGAGAGGCTGCTCATTGCCAAGTGGCAACTTGACTTTTTTTACGGACTCAACAGTTTTTACTTTGTGAGTGTGGCTGTAATCATCATCTACACATATGTCGCCATTATGATAGCAGCCAGGTCCATCTCCACAGACAAGGATTCAGCTAAGAAGGCCCGCAAGACTGTGCTGCTCCACCTGATTCAGCTGGGACTGTGTCTCACCTCTTTTCTGTACGGCATCCTTGAACGTATCATGTCCACAATACCTGTTGTCCTGTTCTTACATTTGCGTGTCTTGCTTTTTTTTGTCCTTATCATCCTCCCCCGATGCCTGAGTCCCCTGATTTACGGCCTGAGGGATGAGACTTTCCGGCCCCTCTTCCTCAGCTACTTCAGATGTAGGCCTGGTAGCATCAAGCCAGTAATGATTTCACACTAAAAATAAAAAACATTTTGTTTCATATAAGAAGATTTTCTTGAAATACTTTGTATGATTGATTTGCAAATGAAATATGCTCTTATTCAGGGTAATGGAAAATAAATACTTGATACATGTTCCCTAACCCAATTATATCACTTGCTTTGTTTTGGAGCGACATCAAACATTTGCATGTATGAGTCAGAACTATACCTATCAGGCCAACAGTATTGGACTACAACCTTTACTCCTCGCTGTTGTCAGAATACAACAAATTTCATTACCAGTGAAAGAATATTTCTCCACAAGTTATTACTGCTGCCAGAACAACACATTACATTTCATTTCTACTTGCAAAATACCACATTACATTTCAATACTAATGCCAGAATACCACACCACATTTCATTACTGCTGCCAGAATATTACACTACATTTTTTTTCCTTCTTTGCCTTGCAGATACCCATATCCAGAATACAACACATGACAGAAATATTTTCTTAATAATGAAACCTGCTGGTGGTGTCCTTACCATGATCCAAATCATCAGTTTTTAATGGACATGGAATTTTTAAAATGATGGAAACCATTCAGTGTCCTAACACTAACCAGCACAAACTTTAACTGCTGTAAAAATAATATTTTTAGATTGCATATTAAAAACGCCAACATGTCTGAAATCCCCCATGAGGTTTCTTCATTAGCCTGAATGTGAAACATAAGGCATTGACTGAAATCAGAAAGGATCTTTATTTCTTCTATCTTTACTCAACAAAAATTGAACAGTAATAATTTTATTTAGCAATCCACACAGTTGTTTCCCTTTTTATCCACACACTGAGCTGTTGACTAAATAATTTCTGACTTGTTTATGTGAGCATTTCCTATTAACAGCTAGCTAGCAATTCTATACAACTGATCCTTTTCCAAATCATTAGAGGGTTGAAACTATGATTATGACAACAGGATAAGGCCTAACTTACTTGCCTGTATGTATGTTGAAAATAAAACAAATGGCAGTTCCACAGCCTACTAAGACTGGGAATAAAGAATATAAGTGAACTCCTCTCAAGAACAACACTGATCCCCCAACCTCCTCAGTCGTCAGATACAGGTGCTGGCACTGCTCTCTTTCCTTTGTTTTTGTCTTTGTCTAGTTTTATTGTCAATGGAAGTAAACCAATCCATCTTAATCCAAGTCTCTCTTTGAGATGGGTCTGAATGGCATCAACAAATGCTTGACGGAATTTGAGGTTGTTGCGGCAGATTGTTGTGGCAATTGCAAGTAGTATATGGTCAAGTCATTTCTCAAGTTGACAAACTGGTTGGCACTATCAAAAAAAAATTCATATGCTGTCATTTGTACAAACAAATAACGCAAATAACACAATCACTGTAATGGTTGAATCCTTTAGTGAATCCTTGAATCCTTAAACCCTCATGTTTAAAGAATAATGTTACACATTTTATTTGTGTAATATCTGAAAGTGCAATGTTAGTAAGAGTATAAATGTGATGCATATTTGCCATGCTAATCCTAGACACCAACGGTTGCCTGATTTTAAAAGATTTTGTCCACTTTTCCTTATTTTTTGTTGAAACCAAGACCCTACAGAGGTACAAATATACAGACAGAGCTCTGTTTATGCTGATAACTGCAAAATCTAATAAAAACGTTTTTGGTTCAAAAAGATGACAAGTACCCTGATTTACGGCCTGAGGGATGTCGCTTTCCGACCCCTCTTCCTGAGATACTTCAGATGCAGACCTAAAAAGTCAAGACTGTTGCAAATGGACACTAAAACACATTTTAAAATGTTAACTGTAAGATTTAATAAAAACTTTTTTTTCTTCAAAAAGATGACAAGGACATTGTGTGCTAATGTAATGTGTGAGAGTATAATAAATGCTGGAAACCTTGGGTATATCCTTGTTTTTAAGATGATTTATTTTTACCATATCAGTAAAAGTCTGGGCCTAATAGTCATGTGCAAATGTCTTGCAGGCTCACTTTTTACAATCTTCTTGTGTTGTCTAATGTGGCAGCAGACCTCCATTTCAGGGGGGTAGTCATATTTAGAACTGATGGGTGGCATGTAGTAGTGATAGTAGATTAGACTTGGAATACAAGGAGGTCTGCAAGGTCACACATATAAAGAGGCCAGCAATCATTGTAAATCCATTGTAAATCCTGTGCTGTCTGTAAACAGTTTTTTACCGAATGTTGACAGATTGCAGTAGCCAACAATTCATTCAAGTGATTCTGATTAGTTTGATCCTTGATATTCAATTCCCAAGTCATCACATTTTCTGCCCACTTAAAGAGAAAATTTAGCAGTTGATGTGGTAAGTGCTGTAGTTGGATGGAATTCTATTAGAAAACATGGAATTCACAAAAGGGAATCTCATGCATCACTTTGCCCTCTGTACTTGTGGTTCTATATACAGGACCCATCTGGGATGCTGGGTGTGGATGCCTTGGTGCACTAGTGACCTCCACCACCTGTTTTTGCCCTCTCTGGATAGGGGAACTTGCAATGCTTTGTCAGTCAGGCATTTTAGCTTCTGATTCACTGCAAACATATGTCTTTCATCATCCTACACATCACTACATAAGTACAAGCATATGAACTTTCAGATGTGTATTTTCAGATCATCAATGAAATTCTCTCCTTGAAATGCTTTCAACATCTCAAACACACTCCACTCCATTTGCATATAAATCATAAATCAGCTCTAATGAAGATGGCCCTATGTGGTGAGAAGGCCAAAGCCTGGGACTATACTGAGGAAGCAGGCAAAAATCAGGGAAAGTCTGGCTGGGGTACAGAACTGCTGTTAAAGATCTTTTTCTTGAAAGTGTAGAGAAAATAAATATATTTGCTCTATGTTTCCCCATAAAATATGTTAATCTTGGAATCATCTGAACTAGAGACTTCTCACCCAGGAGAAAGTTAGAGAAACAATGTCCTTAAAAGTTTTGAAAGAACTTTTTAGTTTATTATATTTATTAATTGAGCATTATCTCTAAAATTATGGGAGTTGGATTATGCTACTGACACACAACTGGATTATGCAGCTGACACACTCAAAGCTGACCTATTCAGAGTTCAAAGCCTGGCTGCTTCTGTCAATAAATCCTGACTGAGGCCTGTGACATCCAGCCCAAAACATTATAACGCACCTCCACAGACAAACAGGAGAGCAAACAAGGGGTCACAATTAGGCCCACAGCAGCAGAGTATCTGTTAATAATTAATGACAGTTAATGATGGAGCAGAAGGGCTGTGCAGAGCTGTTTACTGCACTCTGGAGTTGTTCAGCAGCACATCAATCCTCACCTGACACGGCCTGTTCACACAACAGGGACAAGATTTCGTCGTTCGCAATACACCTTCTTCTGTTTCATCACCTGCTGAAACAAACAATTCTGAACTCTGAAGAGGCCTTTATCTGATGATCTTTAAATGTACTGTATATAAGTCAGAATTGCTCCAGTAAATATCCAGCTGTATAAATGGACAACATGTAAAAACTGTAACCCATGTCAGTTGCTCTGGATAAGACCTTCTGCCAAATGACAATATGCACAGTAATGTACTGATGATCTGAACTATCCTGATTGCATAATGAGAGATCAATAGATACTTTGAAAGTCTCAAATAGTCCCAACAACAATAATAATCAGAATAATAACAATGGAGTGACAGCTCTCTTCCTCCCTCTTCTCCTAAACATCAGGAGAAGAACAGCAGAACTTCAGCAGAACATCGGTCCTCACCTGACACGGCCTGTTCATACAACAGGGACTAGGTTTATTCATTCGCAATACACCTTCTTCTGTTTCATCACCTGCTGAAACAAACAATCCTGAACTCTAAAGGCAGGTTAAGAGGCCTTTATTTGAAAATCTTTAACTGCATTGAATATGAGTCAGATTTTTGGTATAGATTTCCAGAAATGTTCACCCATTTTATATTACATAAAATATTTTTTTCAGCCTATTTTATTATAGTGGAAAAGAGCAGGGCTCATAAGTGAAAAGGTGTTGGTCTGATTCCCCGCCGGAGCACTGCTGCTGTACCCTTGGGCAAGGTACCTAACCCAGAATTGCCCCAGTAAATATCTAGCTGTATAAATGGACAACATGTAAAAATTGTAACCCATGTCAGTAGCTCTGGATAAGACCTTCTACTAAATGAACATAATGTACAGAAATGTATTGATGATCTCAGATACCCTTAATACATATTGAGAGATAAAAAGATACTTTGGCAGTCTCAAATATATTAAACCCAACAACAACAACAACAATAATAATAATAATAATAATAATAATAATCCCGTTCCCTTCCTCCCTCTTCTCCTAAACATATACATCAATCCTTTTGCATCATACGAAGACACAGGCAGTGATTTATTCTACAGCAGGTCCTTTAGGCCTACTATGCAAATGGCTCATGACACATCTGAGGATGTGACTGTGGCCAAAATTCTTTAATCTAGCTTGTTAGACTCGCACAATAAACAGTGATAATCAAGAAATTTGAAGTGTCAGGCCAGCTATATAAATGTAAATATCCTCTATGTTTTAAGCAACAGCACCCAGCAACAACAGCTTAGACAATTCGACTGTCTAGAATAAATTTTCCATGATTTTGATAAATTTTGTATATATTACAAGTATAGTATATTATATTACAAGTATAGTATATATAGTATAGTATATAGTATATAGCATAGTATATATGTATAGTATATATATATATATAGTATAGTATATACTATACTATATATAGTATAGTATATACTATATACTATATAAGTATATATAAGTAAGTATATTACAAAAATAAAATCTTATAAAATTACAACGTATCCATGTAAAACTAAGTGCATATAAACAATGCACTCTGAGATATGCATGTAATAAGCAAATGAGTTGGGTTAATCAAAATTAGGTGTGTAGACACTGCAGGACATGCCTTATGACTGCACCAACTTTTAACACAAAAATCTCCTGTAAAAGACCTGAGCTTTGATTGTGAGAATGTGCACAGCTTCTCTCCTGGTGACTATGCATAGGGAATTATAGGTTATTAATCATTAATCACTTGTCTCATACAAAGACAAATAAACAAACACCCGTTGAGATCTGGCTCAGGGGTAAGTCATTGTATACACCATGGTGATGACTGCCTGATGTCATTGTCATCTCCTCTCATCTATATAAATCACAGCAGAGAGGTCATCATCACTTACTGTGTCTGATGCCAATGCTCAAGGATTTAAAAGGTATTTCCAGTTTTTCTTCCAATGAAGGGCTATCGAACTGACTGTTACTTCATGCTTTTTTCCCTTCTGATCTGAGCAATGAACATTTAAGCAGATTTTTACGTGATATCAAAGGGAAGTGATTTATGGATGAAGGCAATGCTTCTACTGAGGATTTTTCATTTATATACCAGCAAGCCTACCTTGTACGCCTGGATGGGGAGATTGTAACACAAGTAGTTATGGTGCTGTCCACGTCCCTGTTCTTCGTCTATGTGAACAGCGTCATGTTCTTCACTTTGAGGAGCAAGCCCATCTTCAGGGAGACGTCCCGCTACATCCTCTTTGCTAACATAGTCCTCAGCGATTCCATCCTTCTGTTGAGCAACACAGTGCTGTACTTATTTGCCCTGGCATATCTCTATGTGTTCAAGGCTATCTGTGCTCTGGTGATGCTATTCTGTATTGCCACACACACCTTCAGCCCCTTGAACCTGGCAGTGATGTCACTGGAACGTTACGTGGCCATCTGCTACCCTTTGCGTCATGCAGAGATCACTACGCAGAGAAGGACAAAGATCACTATTGGAATAGTCTGGTTGCTCGCCTCTCTCAATATTGTCATTGACTTGTTTTACACCACTGTGACAAAACCCCATTCTTTCAATGCACTCATATTTTGCACACGGGAGAGGCTGTTCATTGCCAAGTGGCAACTTGACTTGTATCATGGACTCAATAGCTTTTATTTTGTGGCTGTGGCTGTAATCATCATCTTCACATATGTCGCCATTATGATAGCAGCCAGGTCCATCTCCACAGACAAGGATTCAGCTAAGAAGGCCCGCAAGACTGTGCTGCTCCATCTGATTCAGCTGGGACTGTGTCTCACCTCTTTTCTGTACGGCGTCCTTGAACGTATCGTGGCCACACTTCCTTTTGCCCTGTTCTTACATTTGCGTGTCCTGCTTTTTTTTCTCCTCCTCATCCTCCCCCGATGCCTGAGTCCCCTGATTTACGGCCTGCGGGATGAGACTTTCCGGCCCCTCTTCCTCAGCTACTTCAGATGTAGGCCTGGTAGCATCAAGCCAGTTGTGATTTCACACTAAAAATAAAAAACATGTTTTATAAGAAGATTTTCTTGTAATACTTTGTATGATTGATTTGCAAATGAAATGTGCTCTTATTCAGGGTAATGAAAAATAAATACTTGATAAATATTCCTAACCCATTTATATCACTTGCTTTGTTTTGGAGTGACATCAAACATTTGTATGTATGAGTCAGAACTATAACTACCAGGCCAACAGTATTGGACTACAACCTTAACCCCTCGCTGTTGTCAGAATACTACAACAAATTTCATTACCACTGAAAGAGTATTTCTCCACAAGTTATTACTGCTGCCAGAACAACACATTTCATTTCTACTTGCAAAATACCACATTACATTTCAATACTGTTGCCAGAATACCACACCACATTTCATTACTGCTGCCAGAATATTACACTACATTTTTTTTCCTTCTTTGCCTTGCAGATACCCATATCCAGAATACCTGAAAGAAATATTTTCTTAAAAATGAAATCTGCTGGTGGTTTCCTTACCATGATCCAAATCATCAGTTTTTAATGGACATGGAATTTTTAAAATGATGGAAACCATTCAGTGTCCTAACACTAACCAGCACAAGCTTTAACTGCTGTAAAAATAATACTTTTAGGTTGTATGTTAAAAACGTCAAGATGTCTGAAATCCCTCATGAGGTTTCTTCATTAGCCTGAATGTGAAACATAAGGCATTGACTGAAATCAGAAAGGATCTTTATTTTCTTCTATCTTTACTCAACAAAAAATTAAACAGTAATAATTTTATTAAGCAATCCACACAGTTGTTTCCCTTTTTATCCACACACTATAGACTAAGTAATTTCTGTCTTGTTTATGTGAGCATTTCCTATTAACAGCTAGCTAGCAATTCTACACAACTGATTCTTTTCCATAGCATTAGAGGGTTGAAACTATGATTATGACAACAGGATAAGGCCTAACTTACTTGCCTGTATGTATGTTGAAAATAAAACAAATGGCAGTTCCACAGCCCACTAAGACTGGGAATAAAGAATATAAGTGAACTCCTCTCAAGAACAACACTGATCCCCCAACCAGCTCAGTCATCAGGTGCTGGCACTGCTCTCTTTCCTTTGTTTTTGTCTTTGTCTTGTTTTATTGGCTTTAAAAACACACAACCATGGGAGCAGTCTGAGGCAGTTGATAAGCTTTTCCATAACCCCCGAGAAAGTAAGTGGGAAAAGAAAATCCAATGGCAAAAAGGATAATGAGGTCACAAACCCATAACATCCACAGTATCTCAGGAGTTTGCTTAATATCAATACAGGAGTGATAGCCAAAGTGAATACGAGCATTTCTGGTGCCCTAGGCAAGATTTTGCTGGACCAAAACATTTAAACTTAATGCATAAACAGCTATTTGCCTCAATTAATCTTCACATTGGTTATGCTCCTCAAAATTTGGCTGACTAAGTAGGTAGAGAAATGAGCACAATGTGTATTTTCTGCTTCTAAGTAGCCAGCCCTAGCTAGCAAAGACAATCTAACTGCATTTGCTTTCTATGGCCGGCTAACTAAGATAGCTAGCTATCAAGCACAACAAAATTTATCACGTAGCTATTATTACCTAGATAATGGATAAGGTGAAATAATTAAAATGTTCATAAAAATGTTAATGACAGGGTTAGTTGAGTATAAGGTTGTTGTCAAAATTAATCCTGGATCAGCGGCAAGTAGTCACTTCAGCCAAGGCTTGTGATGTCTATACCACCTGTTGTCCTTTTTTATTCCTTGCTTACTCAGCTACTCACCAGATTTGCCAAAATTAAACTAAATATAAATATATACTACATTTCACCTTCAGTGATGGGTGGCACCCAAGGAAATATCCTATTTAGTTTACGCCTAACCCAGCATAAACTATGTCACTGGAAGTAAACCAATCCATCGTAATCCAAGGCTCTCTGTGAGATGGGTCTGAATGGCATCAACAAATGCTTGAAGGAATTTGAGGTTGTTGTGGCAGATTGTTGTGGCAATTGCAAGTAGTATATGGTCAAGTCATTTCTCAAGTTGACAAACTGGTTGGCACTGTCAAAAAAAATTCATATACTGTCATTTGTACAAACAAATAATGAACATAACACAATTACTGTAATGGTTGAATCCTTTAGTGAATCCTTGAATCCTTAAACCCTCATGTTTAAAGAATAATGTTACATATTTTATTTGTGTAATGTTAGTAAGAGTATAAATGTGATGCGTATTTGCCATGCTAATCCTAGACACCAACAGTGGCCTGATTTTAAAAGATTTTGTCCACTTTTCCTTATTTTTTGTTGAAACCAACACCCCACAGAGTTACAAATATACAGACAGAACTCTGTTTATGCTGATAACTGCAAAATCTAATACAAACGTTTTTGGTTCAAAAAGATGACAAGTACCCTGATTTACAACCTGAGGGATGTCACTTTCCGACCCCTCTTCCTGAGATACTTCAGATGCAGACCTGAAAAAGTCAAGACTGTTGCAAGTGGACACTAAAACACATTTTAAAATGTTAACTGTAAAATCTAATAAAAACTTTTTTTCTTCAAAAAGATGATAAGGACATTGTGTGCTAAAGTACTGAGTAAGAGTATAATAAATTCTGGAAACCTTGGGTATATCCTTGTTTTTAAGATGATTTATTTTTACCATATCAGTAAAAGTCTGGGCCTAATAGTCATGTGCAAATGTCTTGCAGGCTCACTTTTTACAATCTTCTTGTGTTGTCTAATGTGGCAGCAGACCTCCATTTCAGGGGGGTAGTCATATTTAGAACTGATGGGTGGCATGTAGTAGTGATAGTAGATTAGACTTGGAATACAAGGAGGTCTGCAAGATCACACATATAAAGAGGCCAGCAATCATTGTAAATCCATTGTAAATCCTGTGCTGTCTGTAAACAGTTTTTTACCGAATGTTGACAGATTGCAGTAGCCAACAACTCATTCAAGTGATTCTGATTAGTTTGATCCTTGATATTCAATTCCCAAGTCATCACATTTTCTGCCCACTTAAAGAGAAAATTTAGCAGTTGATGTGGTAAGTGCTGTAGTTGGATGGAATTCTATTAGAAAACATGGAATTCACAAAAGGGAATCTCATGCATCACTTTGCCCTCTGTACTTGTGGTTCTATATACAGGACCCATCTGGGATGCTGGGTGTGGATGCCTTGGTGCACTAGTGACCTCCACCACCTGTTTTTGCCCTCTCTGGATAGGGGAACTTGCAATGCTTTGTCAGTCAGGCATTTTAGCTTCTGATTCACTGCAAACATATGTCTTGCATCATCCTACACATCACTACATAAGTACAAGCATATGAATTTTCAGATGTGTATTTTCAGATCATCAATGAAATTCTCTCCTTGAAATGCTTTCAACATCTCAAACACACTCCACTCCATTTCCATATAAATCATAAATCAGCTCTAATGAAGATGGCCCTATGTGGTGAGAAGGCCAAAGCCTGGGACTATACTGAGGAAGCAGGCAAAAATCAGGCAACGTCTGGCTGGGGTACAGAACTGCTGTTAAAGATCTTTTTCTTGAAAGTGTAGAGAAAATAAATATATTTGCTCTATGTTTCCCCATAAAATATGTTAATCTTGGAATCATCTGAACTAGAGACTTCTCACCCAGGAGAAAGTTAGAGAAACCATGTCCTTAAAAGTTCTGGAAGAACTTTTTAGTTTATTATATTTATTAATTGAGCATTATCTCTAAAATTATGCGAGTTGGATTATGCTACTGACACACAACTGGATTATGCAGCTGACACACTCAAAGCTGACCTATTCAGAGTTCAAAGCCTGGCTGCCTCTGTCACTAAATCCTGACTGAGGCCTGTGACATCCAGCCCATAACATTATAACGCACCTCCACAGACAAACAGGAGAGCAAACAAGGGGTCTCAATTAGGCCCACAGCAGCAGAGTATCTGTTAATAATTAATGACAGTTAATGATGGAGCAGAAGGGCTGTGCAAAGCTGTTTACTGCACTCTGGAGTTGTTCAGCAGCACATCAATCCTCACCTGACACGGCCTGTTCACACAACAGGGACAAGATTTCATCGTTCGCAATACACCTTCTTCTGTTTCATCACCTGCTGAAACAAACAATTCTGAACTCTGAAGAGGCTTTTATCTGATGATCTTTAAATGCACTGTATATAAGTCAGAATTGCTCCAGTAAATATCCAGCTGTATAAATGGACAACATGTAAAAACTGTAACCCATGTCAGTTGCTCTGGATAAGACCTTCTGCCAAATGACAATATGCACAGTAATGTACTGATGATCTGAACTATCCTGATTGCATAATGAGAGATCAATATATACTTTGAAAGTCTCAAATAGTCCCAACAACAATAATAATCAGAATAATAACAATGGAGTGACAGCTCTCTTCCTCCCTCTTCTCCTAAATATCAGGAGAAGAACAGCAGAACTTCAGCAGAGCATCGGTCCTCACCTGACAAGGCCTGTTCACACAACAGGGACTAGGTTTATTCATTCGCAATACACCTTCTTCTGTTTCATCACCTGCTGAAACAAACAATCCTGAACTCTAAAGGCAGGTTAAGAGGCCTTTATTTGAAAATCTTTAACTGCATTGAATATGAGTCAGATTTTTGGTATAGATTTCCAGAAATGTTCATCCATTTTATATTACATAAAATATTTTTTTCAGCCTATTTTATTATAGTGGAAAAGAGCAGGGCTCATAAGTGAAAAGGTGTTGGTCTGATTCCCCGCCGGAGCACTGCTGCTGTACCCTTGGGCAAGGTACCTAACCCAGAATTGCCCCAGTAAATATCTAGCTGTATAAATGGACAACATGTAAAAATTGTAACCCATGTCAGTAGCTCTGGATAAGACCTTCTACTAAATGAACATAATGTACAGAAATGTATTGATGATCTCAGATACCCTTAATACATATTGAGAGATAAAAAGATACTTTGACAGTCTCAAATATATTAAACCCAACAACAACAACAATAATAATAATCATAATAATAATAATAATAATAATAATAATAATAATAATCCCGTTCCCTTCCTCCCTCTTCTCCTAAACATATACATCAATCCTTTTACATCATAGGAAGACACAGGCAGTGATTTATTCTACAGCAGGTCCTTTAGGCCTACTATGCAAATGGCTCATGACACATCTGAGGATGTGACTGTGGCCAAAATTCTTTAATCTAGCTTGTTAGACTCGCACAATAAACAGTGATAATCAAGAAATTTGAAGTGTCAGGCCAGCTATATAAATGTAAATCTCCTCTATGTTTTAAGCAACAGCACCCAGCAACAACAGCTTAGACAATTCGACTGTCTAGAATAAATTTTCCATGATTTTGATAAATTTTGTATATATTACAAGTATAGTATAGTATATTACAAGTATAGTATATATAGTATAGTATATAGTATATAGTTTAGTATATATATATATATATATATATATATATAGTATAGTATATACTATACTATAGATAGTATATTATATACTATACTATATAAGTATATATAAGTAAGTATATTACAAAAATAAAATCTTATAAAATTACAACGTATCCATGTAAAACTATGTGCATATCCACAATGCACTCTCAGATATGCATGTAATAAGCAAATGAGTTGGGTTAATCAAAATTAGGTGTGTAGACACTGCAGGACATGCCTTATGACTGCACCAACTTTTAACACAAAAATCTCCTGTAAAAGACCTGAGCTTTGATTGTGAGAATGTGCACAGCTTCTCTCCTGGTGACTATGCATAGGGAATTATAGGTTATTAATCATTAATCACTTGTCTCATACAAAGACAAATAAACAAACACCCGTTGAGATCTGGCTCAGGGGTAAGTCATTGTATACACCATGGTGATGACTGCATGATGTCATTGTCATCTCCTCTCATCTATATAAATCACAGCAGAGAGGTCATCATCACTTACTGTGTCTGATGCCAATGCTCAAGGATTTAAAAGGTATTTCCAGTTTTTCTTCCAATGAAGGGCTATCGAACTGACTGTTACTTCATGCTTTTTCCCTTCTGATCTGAGCAATGAACATTTAAGCAGATTTTTACGTGATATCAAAGGGAAGTGATTTATGGATGAAGGCAATGCTTCTACTGAGGATTTTTCATTTATATACCAGCAAGCCTACCTTGTACGCCTGGATGGGGAGATTGTAACACAAGTAGTTATGGTGCTGTCCACGTCCCTGTTCTTCGTCTATGTGAACAGCGTCATGTTCTTCACTTTGAGGAGCAAGCCCATCTTCAGGGAGACGTCCCGCTACATCCTCTTTGCTAACATGGTCCTCAGCGATTCCATCCTTCTGTTGAGCAACACAGTGCTGTACTTATTTGCCCTGGCATATCTCTATGTGTTCAAGGCTATCTGTGCTCTGGTGATACTATTCTGTATCGCCACATACAACTTCAGCCCCTTGAACCTGGCAGTGATGTCACTGGAACGTTACGTGGCCATCTGCTACCCTTTGCGTCACGCAGAGATCACCACACAGAAAAGGACAAACATCGCTGTCGGGGTAGTCTGGTTTCTCGCCTCCCTCAATGTTGTCATTGACTTGTTTTACGCCACTGTGACAAAACCCCATTCTTTCAACACACCCACATTTTGCACACGGGAGAGGCTGTTCATTGCCAAGTGGCAACTTGACTTTTTTTATGGACTCAATAGCTTTTATTTTGTGGCTGTGGCTGTAATCATTATCTTCACATATGTCGCCATTATGGTAGCAGCCAGGTCCATCTCCACAGACAAGGATTCAGCTAAGAAGGCCCGCAAGACTGTACTGCTCCATTTGATTCAGCTGGGACTGTGTCTCACCTCTTTTCTGTACGGCGTCCTTGAAGGTATCTTGGCCACACTTCCTTTTGCCCTGTTCTTACATTTGCGTGTCCTGCTTTTTTTTCTCCTGCTCATCCTCCCCCGATGCCTGAGTCCCCTGATTTACGGCCTGCGGGATGAGACTTTCCGGCCCCTCTTCCTCAGCTACTTCAGATGTAGGCCTGGTAGCGTCAAGTTAGTTGTGATTTCACACGAAAAATAAAAAACATGTTTTGTTTCATATAAGAAGATTTTCTTGAAATACTTTGTATGATTGATTTGCAAATGAAATATGCTCTCATCCAGGGTAATGGAAAATGAATACTTGATAAATATTCCTAACCCGTTTATGTCACTTGCTTTGTTTTGGAGTGACATCAAACATTTGTATGTATGAGTCAGAACTATAACTACCAGGCCAACAGTATTGGACTACAACCTTTACTCCTCACTGTTGTCAGAATACTACAACAAATTTCATTATCACTGAAAGAATATTTCTCCACAAGTTATTACTGCTGCCAGAACACCACATTACATTTCATTTCTATTTGCAGAATACCACATTACATTTCAATACGGTTGCCAGAATACCACACCACATTTCATTACCACTGCCAGAATATTATTAGGTAGATAACATATCTTGGCCACACTTCCTTTTGCCCTGTTCTTACATTTGCGTGTCTTGCTCTTTTTTCCCCTCCTCATCCTCCCTCATCCTGCAAGATCACACATATAATGAGGGCAGCAATCATTGTAAATCCATTGTAAATCCTGTACTGTCTGTAAACAGTTTTTTTTTTACCGAATGTTGACAGATTGCAGTAGCCAACAACTCATTCAGGTGATGCTGATTAGTTTGATCCTTGATATTTAATCCCCAAGTCATCACATTTTCTGGCCACTTAAAGGGAAAATTTAGCAGTTGATGTGGTAAGTGCTGTAATTGGATGGAATTCTGTTAGAAAACATGGAATTCACAAAAGGGAATCTCATGCATCACTTTGGCCTCTGTACTTGTGGTTCTATATACAGGACCCATCTGGGATGCTGGGTGTGGATGCCTTGGTGCACCACTGACCTCCAGCACCTGTTTTTACCCTCTCTGGATAGGGGAACTTGCAATGCTTTGATACAGTAGGACTGCAGACACTTCAGAGCGCCTTGTACAAAACAAAGTTGAACAGGATTTATGTTTGCTCAAAACAAGAGGCTTGAGACCTTCAATTAGTATGGAGTATCTCTGTCTCAGACTGTCAATCAGCACTAAACACTCATTATCCCTAATGTCTGTCACAGAAGTTTCTATCCCAGTCAGGCATTTTAGCTTCTGATTCACTGCAAACATATTTCTTTCATCCTCCTACACATCACCCCATAAGTACAAGCATATGAATTTTCAGATGTGTATTTTCAGATCATCAATGAAATTCTCTCCTTGAAATGCTTTCAACATCTCAAACACATTCCACTCCATTTGCATATAAATCATAAATCAGCTCTAAAGAAGATGGCCCTATGTGGTGAGAAGGCCAAAGCCTGGGACTATACTGAGGAAGCAGGCAAAAATCAGAGAAAGTCTGGCTGGGGTACAGAACTGCTGTTAAAGATCTTTTTCTTGAAAGTGTAGAGAGAATAAATATATTTGCTCTATGTTTCCCCATAAAATATGTTAATCTTGGAATCATCTGAACTAGAGACTTCTCACCCAGGAGAAAGTTAGAGAAACAATGTCCTTAAAAGTTCTGGAAGAACTTTTCAGTTTATTATATTTATTAACTGAGCATTATCTCTAAAATTATGCGAGTTGGATTATGCTACTGACACACAACTGGATTATGCAGTTGACACACTCAAAGCTGACCTATTCAGAGTTCAAAGCCTGGCTGCCTCTGTCACTGAGGCCTGTGACATCCAGCCCAAAACATTATAACGCACCTCCACAGACAAACAGGAGAGCAAACAAGGGGTCACAATTAGGCCCACAGCAACAGAGTATCTGGTAATAATTAATGACAGTTAATGATGGAGCAGAAGGGCTGTGCAAAGCTGTTTCCTGCACTCTGGAGTTGTTCAGCAGCACATCAATCCTCTCCTGAAGCATGATTCTCCCACTTTCTATGACTCAGTCATACTTCTACAACTGTAAGTGGAGCAAATGAGGTAAAACGTCATCATGAACAAGTGTGTCCCTGTAGAATTCAAACGCCATCTGAATAGCGTTCAGTTCAAGGTCTTCAAGCTTTACTCACTCTTGCCAAAACACTACACTGCTTTTCAACACTGCTGCCATACTACTACACTACATTTCATTGATGTTTTCAGAATATTGCACAAGATGCCTTGTGTTTTTGCTTTGCAGATGCCCATATGCAAGGACAGCTTGCAGAATTCATGTTGTTTTACATTTAAAAGAGTTCATGAGTCCACATGTCACAGTCTAACCCCCTAACCCATAGCTCCATTTTTAATGCATTTCCCAAAACTAACTGCAATAGGCCAGACACATAGCCCTAACAAAACTGACCATAACAGTTACATGAATCTGTATCAACTGCATTTTACTTTATCAGAAAAAATTATGTGTAAGCCTGTATCTTTTTTGTATGTATATGTACAATGATTTTGCTGATTCTATGGCATCAGTCTGTAGCTGTGTTCTCATGGGAGCAAAAAAAATTTAGGTCCTGTTGAGCACCATGTGTACTATTAGGGGCCCAAACACATGTGGCACAAGGCAGGTTGTTGTTATTGTTCAGTTTTTAATTATCTCCGCTTCTCACTGACAATTCGACTGTCTAGAATAATTTTCCATGATTTTGATAAATCAGGATATTACAAAAATAGAATCTTAAAAAATTACAAACGTATCCATGTAAAACTATGTGCATATCCACAATGCACTCTCAGATATGTATGTAATAAGCAAATGAGTTGGGTTAATCAAAATTAGGTGTGTAGACACTGCAGGACATGCCTTATGACTGCACCAACTTTTAACACAAAAATCTCCTGTAAAAGACCTGAGCTTTGATTGTGAGAATGTGCACAGCTTCTCTCCTGGTGACTATGCATAGGGAATTACAGGTTATTAATCATTAATCACTTGTCTCATACAAAGACAAATAAACAAACACCCGTTGAGATCTGGCTCAGGGGTAAGTCATTGTATACACCATGGTGATGACTGCATGATGTCATTGTCATCTCCTCTCATCTATATAAATCACAGCAGAGAGGTCATCATCACTTACTGTGTCTGATGCCAATGCTCAAGGATTTAAAAGGTATTTCCAGTTTTTCTTCCAATGAAGGGCTATCTAACTGACTGTTACTTCATGCTTTTTCCCTTCTGATCTGAGCAATGAACATTTAAACAGATTTTTACGTGATATCAAAGGGAAGTGATTTATGGATGAAGGCAATGCTTCTACTGAGGATTTTTCATTTATATACCAGCAAGCCTTCCTTGTACGACTGGATGGGGAGATTGTAACACAAGTAGTTATGGTGCTGTCCACGTCCCTG
This sequence comes from Megalops cyprinoides, assembly GCF_013368585.1. Taxonomy (NCBI): domain Eukaryota; kingdom Metazoa; phylum Chordata; class Actinopteri; order Elopiformes; family Megalopidae; genus Megalops; species Megalops cyprinoides. The sequence goes on along the minus strand of NC_050585.1, from coordinate 34,246,355 downwards.
TTCTTCGTCTATGTGAACAGCGTCATGTTCTTCACTTTGAGGAGCAAGCCCATCTTCAGGGAGACGTCCCGCTACATCCTCTTTGCTAACATAGTCCTCAGTGATTCCATCCTTCTGTTGAGCAACACAGTGCTGTACTTATTTGCTCTGGCATATCTCTATGTGTTCAAGGCTATCTGTGCTCTGGTGATGCTATTCTGTATCGCCACATACACCTTCAGCCCCTTGAACCTGGCAGTGATGTCACTGGAACGTTACGTGGCCATCTGCTACCCTTTGCGTCATGCAGAGATCACCACACAGAAAAGGACAAACATCGCTGTCGGGGTAGTCTGGTTTCTCGCCTCTCTCAATATTGTCATTGAGATGTTTTATATAACTGTGACAAAGCCTCATTCTTTCAACACACCCACATTTTGCACACGGGAGAGGCTGTTCATTGACAAGTGGCAACTTGACTTGTATCATGGACTCAATAGCTTTTATTTTGTGGCTGTGGCTGTAATCATTATCTTCACATATGTTGCCATTATGATAGCAGCCAGGTCCATCTCCACAGACAAGGATTCAGCTAAGAAGGCCCGCAAGACTGTACTGCTCCATTTGATTCAGCTGGGACTGTGTCTCACCTCTTTTCTGTACGGCATCCTTGAACGTATCGTGGCCACACTTCCTTTTGCCCTGTTCTTACATTTGCGTGTCCTGCTTTTTTTTCTCCTGCTCATCCTCCCCCGATGCCTGAGTCCCCTGATTTACGGCCTGAGGGATGATACTTTCCGGCCCCTCTTCCTCAACTACTTCAGATGTAGGCCTGGTAGCATCAAGCCAGTTGTGATTTCACACGAAAAATAAAAAACATGTTTTGTCAGTGCTCCGCCTCCTTAGCTTTGGTGTTTTTGTTTTCCTTGTCCATGTGCTTTTGTTTTCCTTGTGTTCTAGTCCTGCCCCGCTCCCCGCCTGGTCTCCGCCCGCCTGATTGCCTGCACACCTGCTTCCCATCCTTTCGTCAGCCCTGCCCTATATCTTCCCTGCGTGTCCCTGTCCTGTTGCTAGTTCGTTATAGCGTTTTCTTACCTGTTTCGTCCCCGCCGTTGATCCTGCCTGTTCGTTTTCCTTGGTCTTCGATCCTGTCTGTGCCCGACCTGGTTTTCTGCCTGACGCTTTTGCCCTGTTTGCCTGATTGCCTGCTTCCTGACTCTGCCTGACTCCACAATCGCCTTTCCCGGAATTGCCCTCGGACTGCCTGTCTGGTTTAGACCCTGCCTGTTAACGTTTTTCGCTACGCTGTTACCTCCTTCGAATAAAGTCACACAGAACCTGAAACTTGCGTGGTCCGCTCCTGAGTCCTTGCCTGAGCCGTGACATGTTTTGTTTCAAGAAGATTTTCTTGAAATACTTTGTACGATTGATTTGCAAATGAAATATGCTCTTATTCAGGGTAATGGAAAATGAATACTTGATACATATTCCTAACCCGTTTATATCACTTGCTTTGTTTTGGAGTGACATCAAACATTTGTATGTATGAGTCAGAACTATAACTACCAGGCCAACAGTATTGGACTACAACCTTAACCCCTCGCTGTTGTCAGAATACTACAACAAATTTCATTACCACTGAAAGAATATTTCTCCACAAGTTATTACTGCTGCCAGAACACCACATTGCATTTCATTTCTACTTGCAAAATACCACATTACATTTCATTCATAAAATTATTAGCTGACTGGTTATTATAACCACAATAACAATAACCTATAATAAGGAGCTACAGTTGTTATAATACCTAGTTAACTAGCCAGCTTTTAGCATTTGTTTTTTTGTTTATTCACGCTGCAATTCAGCATCAACCATTCATTTCCTTGAAACTATGGCTATATCATGTGGTACCTGAGAATTATGACAACAAAAGCATTGAGGTCAGAAAAACTTATCAGGCTGCATACTGCACACAGGCCATAATTTGAAGACCCAATGTAGACTGATTTCCAGAAACTCTTACCAATAATCAACGGCAGTAAAAGCTATATCATGGACAAGAAAGAATGGATATCACTCCTCAAACAATAAATGGTCAAATAAAATACACTGTCAATGTGTTTGGAAAAGTAATGGGGGTGTTAGATGGAATAGCTGCTCTGTGGTCTGTATGTTTCACCTGATAGGACACAGATACAAGTGACACATTGTGATGGAGATACAGTTCCCTTCCTTCTCCTCTACTGAACATACATAGTTCAATGGTACATCACAGGAAGATGTAGGCAGTAATTCATTCTACACCAGGTTCTTAAGGCCTGCTTTCTACCATTGTCTCATGACATATCTGAGGAGATGATTCCACTTGAAGTCAGGTCATTACAACACTGTCTTTCATCTAAGAAAACACTGAGATGCAGGTCTATATCAGGGTTGTCAAACTTATTTGTTTATAGGTAATAGTCACTGCTTCACACCCTTGCCTATGATGTTAAATCTGTGCCTCTTTTCCAACAATCTGTAACTCAGCTTTCACTGCCCCATGACCTTATTTGTCCTCTGAATAAATACACAGCGCCCTTTCTTGCTGTCCTGGCAACCAGTAATGTTTGGACAACAACTTATTTTCTCTGCAGGTACAGATAAACTCAGTTTTCAGTCTTCACACAAACATCTCCAGTAAAAGGCTATGAGCTATGATTCCCTAGATGTATGTACTTTATAAAATAAAACGCTACCCATCTTCTCCTCCTGCCAAGTGCACACAGGCTGAAATGGATCTTTAATCATAAATTGGTCACACACACACACACACACACACACACACACACACACACACACACCACTCATGTACATTGAAACTGAACTGAACATTGTGTGTTTTATTTGGGTAAATGAAAGTGATTCTTCTAGCTCATAAGCCTGCAGATTATGTCCTAACCGCTGAACCTATAGTTCAATTTTTAATGCAGTTAATGCATGACAAATTTACGTTGCTGAATAAAAAATAAGTATTTATTCAACAAAATATTTCAGCATGAGCTGCACAAAATCCTAAGCAGCTTAAGCAGCATAATGGAATAGTTTCATAGTTTCATTGATAAAGTGTATTTGATCATGAATAAAACACAAACACTCTGTATCACAGAGCTATTTAGCAAATTTTCTACTTCACCATACAGTTTTGTAAACTAAAAGCAGTTTTAATGCAGGTTACAATCTTATAACAAACCATTTTACCTGTAAAAAGCATGATGACATTAGAAAAATAATGAAAGTTGCACTTTGCACAATGCTGCCACCTACTGTTAAAAGTGCAGTACTTGCCTTCAAATTTTATCATCATATCAATTTTATCATGAATCAAACAAGTTCCCCAGTATAAGTTTATTGGTGGATTGACAAGTGGAAATCCTGTTTTGGCTCCAGTTTAATTTCTGCCCAGCCAGAAGTGCTGTACTGAATAGTGAACCAATGAACTGAATGTAATTACATCAAAGTTGATGTTGAAATAATAATAATAATAATAATAATAATAATAATACATCATGTAAGCCACATTGAATGATTTACATTTAGATTGAATCCCGATGAAATTTGATATCTTTGATAACTCCAGCTTACTTCAATAGCTAAGGGATAATTTCATTAATCTGTTAGTGCTTTTAATGTGTCAGTTCAACTTACAGCAGAAATTTTCATTGTTCAATAAGTAGGTACCCAGCTCCCTGCGGTGATAGGCTGGGTAGTTAGAACCAAGCAGCTCTTTCAAATGTGGCATCACATCAGGCTTTACTGGCTTTATGTGTCGGTGCACCACTGGCCTCCAGCCCCCTTTTGTGCCCCCAACTGCAAGGTTTTGCAACAACCGAGTAGAGTACACTTCAGAGTGCCTTCTATGCAACAAAGTGGAGCAGGTTTTGTTTTGGCATTGCACAAGAGATTTGGGACATTCGGACTGTATGGGGTATTGCAACCTCAGAGCGTAAATCAGCAATAAACACTCATGATCTTTTATATCTGAAGTATATAAAAGGTTTCATCCCAGTTTTTAATAATATTTTACCTCATGATTCACTACTTATGTATATTCCAAGAATGAGAAATTGAATATCACTGAAGAGTATCAATGAAGCTCTCTCTTTGAAATGTTTTCAACACCTCAAACACATGCCACTCTATTTGCAAACAGACCATAAAGCAACCCTTGAGGATGGCCCTGTGTAAAGGCTAAAGCCTGAGTCTCTACTGAGGGAGCAGGCTGAGAGGGGAAAACTCTGGCTGGGGCACAGACCTGTGGTTAAGGATCCTTTTCTTCAACATGTAAAGAAAGCTGAGGAGAATTAGACAAACGTTTGGAGCTGGGGTACAGAGCTGCCAATAAGAATTTTCTTATATCTTGACATTTACAATTTTTTATAAACATTTACCAATTGTACCATAAAACATGCATTGTATAAAATTTGGACTTATACACACTTAAGGAGTGGCTTTTAGAAAGTGTTTTTTAAGTTTGGGAGGAACTTTTTTTCTATTCTAATTTCTATTATCTCTAAAATATGGGAATTTGATTATGTATGTACAGATTCTAGGTAAACTATAAATTTTGAGATTTTTCTGTGCCTTTCAGCAGCTGACACACTCAAAGCCTGGCTTCCTCTGTCACTGAATCCCGACTGAGGCTTGTGACATCCAGCCCAACACAGCAGCAGCACACCTCTACAGAGAAACAGGATAGAAAAGGGGTCACAATTAGGCCCACAGCACCAGAGTGCCTGTTAATAATTAATGACAGTTAATCATGGAGCAGGAGACTTGTGCAGAGCTGTTTACTGCACTCTGGAGTTGTTCAGCAGCACCTCAATCCTCACCTGACACGGCCTGTTCACAGAGCAGGGACCGGGTTTATTCTGTGGCAACATCCCTTCTCCTGTTTCATCACCTGTTGAAACAAACAATCCTCCTCTAAAGACAGGATAAGAGGCCTGTATCTGAAGATCATTAAATGCATTGAATATAACTCAGATATACTGACCTTTAGAAGTCTAAAATATGTTAAATACATATAATAAAATATGTGATGGAGTTCCTGTTCCCCTCTTCCCTCCTCTGCTATACGATTGGCTCATGACACATCTGAGGACATGATTCTTGCCACAATTCTTTAAACTAGTTTGTTAGACTTGCATAATAAACAGTGATATTCAAGAAATTTGTGTGTTTGAGTCTGGCTGGCTATATAAATATAAATCTGTTTTAGGCAACAGGGTCAAGTTACTTGAACTAAGTTGTTTTTCTTATGAGCTAGCTAACGCATACTACTTTGTTGATGGCTCGCCTGCAAGCTAATGTTAGTTAGCTACCTAGTATTTGGAAAAAGGCTAAACCTGTTGGATAAAATGCGAGCAAGTTAATGATTACTGACTAGATAGGTTATTTTAAAGAGTTTGCTATAGATAAATATTATTTTCTTTTCCACGACTTTTCATTTTGAATCCAGCACCAAAACATCTTCAGCAAGCCAGCTAAATGGCAAAAGACGACTGACCCCTTCTTTTGAGTAGAGCTGTGGAAGGGATAAAATTAGTGTAATACCAGCAAACGTTAGGGAAGCATTTTGAAACCTGTGAAATTGTGTTTCTCAGGCTTTCATTTCATAATATTACAGGGAAAAACATCTATGTGACGGTTAATGAAATTAGCTGAATTCAAATTGGACTACAGTAATTTTGTATTTTTACAACCGTATTCACAATGGACGTATTTTACAGAATGTAGGTGTGTAAGATATTGCAGCGTGTTGGGAGTAGGTGGGCGGAGCTTCCTGGCATGCCTTGGGGAGATGGACTGTTGCTTAGCCCCACCTTGAATGTAACTGTCTTTGTCAACCATGTACTTCCCTCCTACCGTGTCAGTGTTAAGGGTATTCCTTCCTGGTTTGTGCTGTTGCAAAATTAAAGGCTTGTTGCCAAAAGAGTAATAGCAGTGTCATCATTCCAGAGAAAACCCAGCTTGTCATATTGGTGTCAGAAGCAGGAGGAAAAAGATGACTTCACTGCAGGAAATAGAAGAACTCATCATGCAGCGACGGCATGAGGGGGCACGGCTTAAGGAGCAAATTCCTTCAGTCTTTAGGAGACTGTCTAATGCCTTGCCCCCGTCTGGAGCTCGCCGAGGGGGGACCGCCGATGGAGCCAGTGTCCCCAGCTTGGTGGCCGTGCTGGACTGCCGAAGGAATGCCAGATCTCCGACCGCTCTGCCGCGACCCCGGGCTGACTCTGCCAGCAGACCTAACTGTGCCATAGACCTTGGGGCCAGCCTCCACCTTCCCCATGGTTCACCCAGGAGTCAACCTCACAGCTTCCCCCATTGAACCAGGAGGTTCCCGCCAGGGTGCAATGAAGCTACCGCATTATTACGAGGAAGAGCCACCAGAGACTTACCTCATCCAAGTGCAAGTGGCATCCCAGTTTAACGCGTGGTCGGCGGAAGAGATGGCGATCCAAGTTGCCCTCGCTTTGGAAGGCAAAGCTCTGCAAATCCTCACAGACCTCCAACTAGAGAAGCAATTCAACTAGCCGGCCATTGAGAGAGCGATACAGCACCATGTCCGCTGCTGTGTTTATGCTGATGACTCCAGAGACAAGCTTGTCAGTTGCTGAAGAAAAGAGGGAGAGAGTCTGGGAGCCTACGCCACAGATCTCTGCATTTACGCCCAGTGTGGGTACCTAACCTTTGACACTACGACGCAGGAAGAGCTTGCTCTCCAAGCCTTCATCCAAGGGCTCCAGCCAGAACGACTCCAAGAACACATCCGCATGAGCACCAGCACTGCACCAGCACAACATTGACACTGGTGATGCACGCCCTATCCGCCTCCACCCCCGTCACCTACCCTTTGCCAAGCGGGCTGCGGCAGAGCAAAAGGTCAAAGAGATGGCGTAGGCGGGCATCATCGAGCCCTTCAGTAGCCCCTGGGCAGCTCCAGCTGTCCTGGTCAAGAAAAAGGACAGCACCTGGTGTTTCTACGTTGACTACTGCCTCCTCAACGGAGTCAACCGCAAAGACTCCTACCCCATGCCCCGTGTCGACAATGCTCTCGGCTACATCGCAGGGTCCTGCTGGTGCAGCTACCTTGACCTATGCAGCGGCTACTGGCTGATGGAATTGACATCGGAGGTGCACCCCAAGACCACCTTCGCCATTGGCCAGGGGGTGTGGCAGTTTAAAGTGATGCCTTTAAGCCTCTGCAACGCCCCGGCCACCTTCGAGTTCCTTATGGAGAGGGTCCTGGCTGACATTCCCGGAGCCACTGCATTGTCTGCTTAGATTTCCTTGCCCATGCTGCAGACTTCGAAGGTGCCCTGGCGAATCTGAGGGACAACTTCCATGGCATCCACCAAGCTGATCTGCGCCCCAAGAAATGGCACCTGTTCCGGCAGGAGATGTCCTTCTTGGGTCATGTCAGAAAGGTCAGGCATTCCAGTGGGGTGAGGACTGCACTGCCATCTTCACACAGCTCCGGTCAGCACTTGTTGAGGCTCCCTTTCTGGCCTGTCCAGACCCCTGGGGACCCGAAGATCGTGGACACTGACACCAGCATCGTGGGTCTCGGCACGGTGCTGTCCCAGGAGGGGAGCATGGTGAGCAAGTCGTTGCCTACTACAGCCGCTCCCTCAGCCGACCAGAGAAGAACTACTGCGTCACCCATCGAGAGCTGCTGGCTGTCATCCTGGGGCTCCGCCACTTCTGGCCCAACCTCTACGGAAAGAGGTTCCTCCTGCAAACCGACCATGCCTCTCTCACCTGGCTCCTGAACTTTAAGGAGCCAGAGGGTTGCCACATGGGTTGCTGGGGGCAGCTAACCACCTAGGTGGGGGCTGTGTCAGTGATAGTGTTAAGGGTGTTCCTTCTTGATTTGCGCTGTTGCAAAATAAAAGGCTTGTTGCCAAAAGAGTAATAGCAGCGTCCTCATTCCAGAGAAAACCCATCTCAATATACACACAATATATTTAACAAGCTACAGGAGTTGATCCATTAAGCTAGCTAGTATGACTAGTAGGCTATTGTCTCGTGTATCTGACCGTCATTGGTAAAGATAGGCAGGGATATCAGTCTGCATCAGGGAGGGAACAGCAGGAAGTAAATAAATAAATAAGTATGGAATGATATTATGTGAAGTGAAATGTGTATGCTGTTAAAGTAAGGAAAATCAATGTATTAAATCCATTGTGTTTTAACACAGTTGACACTTAAAATACTGAGCTCAGGTTATTAAAAACTGTCCCTGATCTAAAAAAAAAAAATAATAAAAAAACACTGAGCCGCGGGCCTATATCAGTGTTGTCAAACATATGGCTTTACGGTTTATGTGGTTTATGTCAGCAATTAAAGTGTTTCAGTATATATATGAGGTCAAAAATTGATACAATAAAACACTACACACTGTGTCCCTCACCTTTTTTTGCATCTTTGCACCTTTTTCACCTAACTTTCAGTGATAGGCACTTAGACATTTGAGCTCAGCACTATCACAATGACAATCATTTCACTGCTTTTATAGGCTACTAATCCCAGCTGACATCTAACTCCCTAACAGGTTTCTTTAAATTACAAACTATTGTATTATAAGTATATTATGGTATATTGTATTAATATTATGTCATATATTATGCTTTTTGTTACACGAGTGTAGAGGTACAACAACACTGACAGAACATTATGTGTTTATAGGTAATGATCACTGCTTCATACCCTTGCCTATGGTGTTAAATCTGAGCCTTTTTTCCAACAATCTGTAACTCAGCTGTCACTGCCCTATCCCCATTTACAGTATCCTCTGAATAAATACACAGTGTTTTTTGCTGTCCTGGCAACCGCGACAAGGAATATATGGACCACAACTTATTTTCTCTGCAGGTACAGATAAACTCAGCCTTCAGTCTTCAGATAAATGTCTCCAGTGAAAGGCCTGAGCTATGATTCTCTAAGTGTATGTACTTTATAAAATAAAACATCACCCAGCCTTTTCTCCTGTACACAGGCTGATATAGGTCATTAATCATAAATCTGTCACACACACAACAAACACACACCCGTTGAGTTCCAGGCAAAGGGTGTGTCATTCTGCACACCCTACAGATGAGTGCATGATGTCATAGTCATCTCAGCCATTGATATAAATCACAGCGGTCACCAGCACATGCAGTGGCTCATATTGACACAGCAGCTCAAGGAAATTGAAGTTACTTCCAGGAAAAGGTATGTGTAATTTTACACAAAGATCACAAAGATCTTTTTTTTCCATTTCAGGTATAATTGCGTAAGTGCATCCAACTTTTGAATATTCATTGATATATTTTACACAGTTGCAGAACTGATTGCATTATGATATAGAAACATACTCCTATACACTGAAACTGAACTGAACATTGTGTGTTTTATTGGGGTAAATGAAAGTGATTCTTTTTGCTTAATTTTGACAGCAGTCATCTATGGAGGAGGTCAATGTTTCCTCTGAAGAGATTACATTCACACACCAGCAAGCCTTCCGTGTAAACCTGAATGAGGTGCTTGTGATAAAAGTGATTGTGGTGCTGTCCACGTCCCTGTTTTCTGCCTATTTGAACAGCCTTATGTTCTTCATTTTGAGAAGCAAGCCGATTTTCAGGGAGACATCGCGCTACATCCTCTTTGCCAACATGCTCTTCAACGACTCTGTCCATCTGATGAGCAACACCATCCTGTACTCATTCGCCCTGGCATACCTCCATGTTGTTAAGGCTGCCTGCGTGTCAGTGTTACTGATGTCCACCATCACATACACCAACAGCCCCTTGAACCTGGCACTGATGTCACTGGAGCGTTACGTGGCTATATGCTTCCCCCTGCGGCACGCACAAATCGCTACACAGAAAAGGACAGGTATTTTCATTGGGGCAATCTGGTTTCTCAGCTCCCTCAATTTCATAATTGACATGTTCTTCACCACCATAACAAATCCCTACTCTTTCATCACACCCATATTTTGCACACGAGAGGGGCTGTTCATTGCAATGTGGCAGGTCGATTTATCCCAGGGTTTAAGCTATTTTTACCTTGTGGCTGTGGCTGTAATCATCATCTACACGTATGTCGGCATTATGATAGCAGCCAGGTCCATGTCCACAGACAAGGATTCAGCTAAGAAGGCCCGCAAGACTGTGCTGCTCCATCTGATTCAGCTGGGACTGTGTCTCACCTCTTTTCTGTACGGCCTCCTTGAGCGTATAATGGCCACGGCTGGTGCTGCTCTGTTCATGCACCTGCGCTTTGTGAACTACCTCACCCTCATCATCCTCCCCCGATGCCTGAGTCCCCTGATTTATGGCCTAAGGGACAATACATTCCGGCCCCTCTTCCTGAGCTATTTCAAATGCAGGCCTGGAAAAGTCAAGGCAGTTGCAACCGGAAACTAAAAAGCATTTTAAAATGTTGTGTTTCAATAAAGAAAAATCCAGGAAAACCTGAAAAATGATGCTCCTTTATATTCTGTAACCAATTCATACCGCTAGATGTGAAGTGGAGTGAATGAGTTAAAAACTAGCCAGCTAACTTTATTTTCAAACAGCCTGTTAGCTAAGTAGCCGACTAATTTTCACGCAGCAAGATTACAAGTTAACTAGTTAACAAGCTGAACAATACAGGTGGGTTTACTTACCAGACTGAGTATAGATATTTTTGCAAACTAGTTTAAGTATTTTGGCTCATGCATTCACTACCAATGTAATAAGAAAATTATAATAGAAAAAACTACATTCCTTTCCTGATACATTACATTGTCATTCCATCCTATACCATCCAGTGCTAAAAACTCTCATTGAGGTAAGATACAGTAGAAAAAATGACCATCTAGATATTAACAGTTATATCCTTTCTTTTAAGTTGCTTTATATTTATAGAAATATTACAACATAATAGTTGAATTACAGCAATACCACTACATATGCAAGCTACAAACTCTATGTTTGAAGGGCTACAAAACTACCAAAAAATAAACCTATGTCATGAATATAACCATCTCTGGGCATCCAAGACCAATGTAAAAACTTAAAAACATTGCATTGATACTAATTATCTTTTTCATCTTGTAGTTCTTGTACTTGCACCTACTTTTTGCATTGGCAGCACTTACCCGAACAAATTATATCAGTACAAATTTTGTTATCGTTAATATGAGCCATTCCATATGCATCTCCAGCAATGATATGATATAAATAAATTCATTCTGTTGAGGCACAATGAGTTCATAATGAATAAAACACAAACATATCTATTGTGTAAGAAAAAATATTAAAGCTTTGCTATAATTACTTATAAAATGTACTGTGAAACTTTTACAACAATCCTACAGCACTGAATGACAAGTGTCTTTGCTGATCCTTTATTTCCTGCCATTCAGTGCCACTGGATTGTTGGAGACTATTCTTGTAAATATTGTAATTAAGCATTCTTTGTGAATGAACTGGAGCTGGAACGCTGATACATTTTCTGACTCTTTTGTGAATTTTACCCTTAGATATAATGGAAAGATGTAAAGACTGCATTCCCTTCATATGTTAAGATGAAAACAATATTTCAGGAAAGAATTTAGGAAACTGTGTAGATCTGCTTTGTAATAGTGTTTCTTCATTTCATTAATGATTACGAAGGTCAATGCTGCCACCTGCTGTTAAAATGCAGCACACTACTTTGGATCTTGTCACACCAAACACATGAGGTAATGAAGTTGAATGTACCCAGTCACATACACACACACACACATATATATAATTTTTTCTTATCCTAATTCTTAAGAAAAATCAATGACAAACCATTAGGTGCAACATACAGTACTGCAGCCAATCACCTGTGATTGACAATAATAGGAAAAGAAACTGAAAACCTTTGCACCTTCTTCGATAAAACCATTGGCCACACTTCTGTGAGTGGACATTGATTCACCCAGGCTGTGCAGTAACCATCTTTGCTGACTGGTTCCACTGTTGACTGGCTGATTTATGTGGTTGTGTTTTGTACCATTAATGTACATAATATAATTGTAAATTTTTAATGGGTTCATCATCTGAACTTGTCAGACTGACCATTGATAGATAAGTCTTATTATTTCACATTTAATGTGCTACATAAATCTTACCTAACATGCAGTTTTTTGTTGTCACATTGGATCTGGAAACAAGCTTCTCGTCTACAGTTCCAGTAAAACTAGAAAGTAAAGGTGTGTTTTTCTTAATTACTTCTGGACAGATTAACTGACTCTTCAATTACCAAAAATGCTCTTCCTCTTCATCATTGAGCCCACTATGTCTGCCAATACACATTCTAGTAAGATCACTTAACCAATAGGGCTAAAATCTAGAAAATCTTTTCACTTTGAGGAAGGTGAAACATTCTCATTCATTTACACATTCTGTTCTTAATGCAACTGCATGCCTGCAACTGTACCCAAAGAATAATTCCTGGCCAGTGCTGGCAGGCATGTTGGTACAACATATATAATCTAATCATCCACTGTGTACATCATCCAGTCAGCAGTTGTAAATCAACCTATCAGCAAGCATGTGGGACAACAAGGTCAGACGTCTGTGACCACAGGTGTCTCTTTTTTGTCCCTTAACAGTTGTTTTGCAATAGCCTCAAAAAGACAACCTTAAATAAGACAATATCAACAGAAGATGTCATTCTGAAAATACTATTTACACAACAATAATTACAACAACTCATTTCAAGATCTAACGTTCCAGGGAAATTTTACAGCCGAATTTTCTGCTTGGGGCAGTAGACAATTTTTGAGGGTACAATTTCACTATTACTATTACTGTATGCATAGGACAGCTGGGTTGGGAGTGGAGGGGCATCAGGGTGCCATCTGTTGGTACTGATTCATACAGAGGGGGATGGTGAGAGAAAGAGGATCTGAGAGGTAGATGAAAATGAGATGGAGACAGAGAGCCCAGGGCCAATCAGCAAGCAGGAAGCACACTGAAATGAGACACAGAGAGGGGTGAAAATGGTTAGTAGAAGACAAACATTTTATCAGTTACTGATTAAACAGTAAAGTCCTATCATTTTGCAGTTACATGCAGACATGTAACTTGAAGACCAAGCTGATAGCCTATGACCCCCATAATGCTCCCCTCTCTAGTTCTAAGGATCAACTTTTCTCTTCCTTGTCAGAATAGCAATACTGTCATGGCTGAAAAAAAAGAATACAGAGTCAGTGGTTACTGCCAGGGGTTGTCAGGGGCATCTTCCTGAACTGCATGGCCACACTGTTGTAGGACCTGCATCTGGAATTTCCCTAGAAAGAAACACACAAACTGTAAATGGCAAGTTCCAGCACCTGGATGTGTTCTGTTTGTTTGATTCTACTTATCTTGAAACACATAGGCATACTTTTGTGAAGAAGTTCTAAATGTTCATCAAACATCAAAAAAGTTATGAGGCCAATAGCATATGCCATTGAAAAGCTGGGAGAGTAAGAGGTGTTGAAGTCCTAACCACCGAAAGGTCAAGGCTCATAACTATCTTGAAAACATATAGAGTAGATACTGTTATATATATATATATATATATATATATATATATATATATATATATATATATATATATATATATATACTGTTATATACTGTTATATGTTTAAATTCAAATATTGTTTTTGCCAGCTATTTTATAAATGAGAGAGTACAGTCTATGCAGTATTACATTTTGATAACTTAATCTAGCAAGACAATAACATGCCAAAGACAATGAAATGATGCTCACTGTTCGTTTCATTTGTGTTGAGGTGCCGTATGTCAAATGAAATGCATATCAGGAGCAGGAACATTGCCTGTTTCACCATATTTGACAGTAAATGCCAATACTGTCAGTGTGCATGCAAATGCATTCATGAAGTGTATCACCATTGTAAACGTATGTCATGCCCTGTTTTAATTTCGGCGGAGTCACATCTTGTGAGGATACACCTCTCCCCTCAACACCATGTCAATAATGAGAGCAGTGCTATGCTGCTCCACTAGAGGGCAATAGGAGAGTGGAAATTGCAGATGAACATTTGACATTTTCTATTTCTGGAGGCAGCCATACCAGGTCTCAGACACTAACATCATATTTATGCAGATTAACACGGAAGAAGAAACCATACTGATCACTGCTAGCAGCTCTACATGCAGTCACCAGTGCTGTATCCTACGATAAAGATGTGTTGATTTGTATTGAACGAATATAAACAAAAAATTAGGTACATACACTTCTTGTTTCAGTTATTTATTTATTAGCATTTCATTTAAACCAATATCCTTGTTTTTAGGTCATAAAAGCCATGATAGGGAACATTGTGTTCAGCATGGTGGTTATACAGACAGAGCTCCTCCAGGAAGTCACATACTTTATCTCAGTCTCAGCTGCGGCTACATGAGAGACTTTTCTGACAATGTGACCGGTATGGGGAGAATGTTCTGTTCATGCTTCCTTGAGCAATGGGACAGGTTCTTCTCTTTCAAGGTGTACTACCAGAACAGCCGTCCACAAACCATTTACATTAATAAAGAACCCAAGGACAAACAACACACATCACAAATATGTGGCTTATCAAAACATTAGGTCAGAATACTACAGAATGTATTTATAATTATGCAAACTACCAGCTTATACATATTCCCTTGTGTTTCTGTCAATGTGGTATCTGTGTCTGTATGTGTTTGACATGCCAATAAACTGGAAATAGAAATGTTTGGGAATACCAGAAGCAGTTGTACTATGAATCTAAAAATTACATGTATTTCAACTCAAAGCTTCATAGTGCAATTCTATGGACGGAATGACTGTTAAACTGATATATAACTATCTCTTCATTTATCAATAGAGATGTGAGAATAAAAAGGAATATTTATTTGGTTTGTGTTTTTAATTATTCCTTTATTTTATTTCCTATACTTACTGTATGCACTTTTGTACGTCACTTTGGATAAAAGCGTCTACTAAATAAATAAATGTAAATAAATGTAAATTTTGCTGCTGTACAATCATATCACCCCTTGTTTTAACTTGAAATATTTGAAATATAACACTAGTCTAACAGAACTGCTAATGGTCATTGTGTGTGTGTGTGTGTGTGTGTGTGTGTGTGTGTGTGTGTGTGTGTGTGTGTGTGTGTGTGTGTGTGTTTTCCTTTTTTACACAAAATTAGGAATATACAAAGAAATTATTTGAAACCATTAAACTCAGTTCACTTGCATTTTGCTGCAACTGAAGACCCATTAACTGTAATTTGCATATTTTTCCCAGTCTCATACTGAACAATCTGTGCAGTAATACAGCATCATTACTGTGTGTTAGTTGGCATTTATTTTCCTTCAGAGAGTAGCCATCTATTGACATCTAAACTCGAAAGAAATAGGTGTCTTTCATGGGATTAAAATTACTGATTGTTCCAACTGAAAATGATTTCTGTTTAATATGATTTTTTGGGCTCTCTTGTTATTTGACATTGAAAAACTCTTTAAATGATTACATGATGTGCTTGATGCCCTTTCATTGTAAGGTTCTATAAACTGAAAAGCAATGTGTTAATAAAATAGTGCAGCCAGTGGGCAGTAAACAGGGTGCTGTGAGATGAACTTGTTGTTACATACTAAGCAAAACTGCAGAAGTAGGTTGATGGTTTTGTTTCTTCTCTAATGTGTGTGACTGAATGTACTCTATCTGTGTAGTATCTGCAATTTCCCTTCCCTTTCATTACAGGTCCACGGCTCAAACTAAACCCCTTAGCTTTGCTGGCTCTGGGTGCCTGTTGCCATAGTTACTGCGCTGGTGTGCAGTTCTCTGTGAACTGGGTGACCCTGTCATGACTTTGTTGTTGACAGCCATTGGTGCGAAAGGGTCGGTATTCTGCACAACATGAGTTTTTGTCGTGGACCCATGGATCGCTGCCTCTCATTCCAACAGCCTGTAAATAAATTTGTGAGCACCTGCTGAAGTCTAACCCTCTCTCAGAGAAACACTCATTATTTTATGGGTCTCCCCACACAGGGAAATGAGAAGCAAAGACTGATTTCAAGATGTTTTGAGAATTCCACCTACTCAGTCATATGCAGATACTTAACTATGCAGATGCTCAGAATTATGCGGCTTTAACTCACTAAGCAGAGACAGAGTGACCATAAAACATACCCTCATCGAGTAACAGTAATTTCTGAAGTCCCTGTCACATCACACATACACCCTCTGAGCCCACATGATTTTAACTTTCAACAAAAGGACACAAACATTTCATATTATAGAACTATATATTAATACTTTCATATTATATTATTGTATAAATTTCATTTACATAACAATAGCTACCCTTTCAAGGATGTCAAAGCACTTGGGCAGTAATTCCACTAAAATATCATCAATCTGAAGTATCTACCCTGGTGATGTACAACAGTCATATTGCACCAAAACTACCACCATACATCAATTTAGTTTGACAGTCAAGCAACTATTTAGCCAACTGATTGGTGAGATAACACCATTGAGGTTTGATTAATATGGCAAGACTTTGAATTCAACCAGGAAACTTTCTACCTTTTGTACTGAAGCATTCATTTTCATCCTGATTCACAATTAATAACTTGGTCCACAGGTAGCAAACAGCACATTTCCAGGAAGTCTATACCAAATAACAAAACCCTGTACCACTTTTTAGCCATTTTGGACAGGCAGTATAAAGGGTAATATCAGTGCAATGTTCTATTTTATCCTGTCTCTCCCATGCCCTAGCCGCTTCCACTGAACACTAATGAATAGACAGGCCTGGAGCATAATTCCTGAATGTAATTACCTAATTCAGAAAAACCGGGAGCTATAGAGTTTATATGCACATGCAGGTAGCAATTATAGCATGAGAACCAAAGTAGTGACAAACTCATTACTCATAAATTTTCATAAGAAACCTCCTTGCTGAAATGCAAGGATGGAACTGGTGTTATGTAAAGTGCAATAGGTTTAGCATCTAATTGGAATAGAATGCCTTTTCCTGCTTCCTGGAGAGGAGGATCTGGTTGTTTCAGTGTCAAAAGGAAGGCAGCACACGATGACTGTTCTGAAACTATAGAAATACATTGACTAGACTTGTCTGATGCTTTACAAGAAACAGTCGAATACATAGAAAAGCCAGGCAGTCATACTACATTGGTATGCTGCTTAGTGTGTTTCTCATTGAAAGCTCTCTCTCTCTGCCATTGCTGAAGTTATATGTGTTTTGATCTCCCCCTCTTTCTCTCTTCCTGTCTCTGCCTTTCCTCTCATCTGAACAATAAGTACTTCTACAGCACTGCTACCAGCTATAACCAGCCACAACGAATATGATGCCTGGACCATTGTTGCTCCATTCACTCTCAGAAGGAGGATCCCCACTCATTACCTGCCTGAAGCCAACATTTTAATCCTCCGTCCACCTTATTGGCTGTGGAATGAAACTGTTTGGATGAACTGTTGAGATGAACCGATACCTTCTGACGTGTTATGCCAATGCTATCTTTTCCATTATTATTCTCCAAGAGTTTCCCAGCTGCCTTTTCCTGGGGTCAGAGAATAATTTTCCATTTTTTTCCCAATTTCTATTTTCTAATTCCCTCTGATCTAAAACACAACCTCTAGCTAGAAAAGAAATGCAGACAACACCAGAAACTTAGCCAGTCCACTATGTGGAGGACAGAAGGAACACTTGAGTAGAATAACAGGTCATAGCACAATATCCTGTGCTACAACATTCCTTTTTGTAATTATTATAATGTAATAGGTAATGCCAACCCCATCCTTTCACTTCCTCCATTACTGTATGCCACTCCTTAATGCTCCATTCCCCCTTCTTTCAAGTATGACACACTATTTCATAAGAAGTCCTAGTAATCCCCTTTTCCTCTGAATCCACCTTTACCAGTTTCACCAACAGCCTAAGATTTTGAAAACATCACCAATCACATAATATCATCACATCTCACTGTACAGTCTGGCCATTTACAACCCTTTGTTCATCCCATGCAACACAAAAAATAGAGCCAACAATTATGCAAGTCAATACTCAGCAATCAGGGTTGTGTGTGTGTGTGTGTGTGCGTCAGTGAGCATTTTTGCAGAAGGAGGTGATGTTATCCTAATCCTCTGGTACTGCTGAGTTTGCTATTAATAAGGAAACCATAAATGGTTCTGTGGTGGCAGTCTGTGCTGCTAATCCTTTTGTTAGAAAAATGAAATCCAGAGGTCAAACTGTAGTTTTTGTGTATAACGTAATGAACCAATATAGCACTCTCTCTTATGCAATCCGCTCTTCCAGAACATGTGGACAGTATGCATGCTTTTCCTTCATCCAGAGCAATGTACACAAGACAATGTTTTATTTGACCATTTCTCATATGACAACAGCTTGAAATAATGAACCATGGTTGTTGGTATGTCATAAATGTAATAAGAAGCATGTGGTGTGTGTGCATGTATGTGTGTATCTACTTTGTAACATATATATTTTGTGTTGGACCTTGTGACAACTATTTCTAAGAACAGGAAAAAAAAAATATTTGGGGAGGAGAGGGGTGTATTTTGCGCTGATTTTGTTTATGGGAACAAATCAGGTTTCTTGAAGAGACATGGCAACATGCTAGACCACTTTTGTGTACTCACATTGAGATGGGGGCAAAGGGTAAAGGTTAGGGTTGTGTAATATGAAGACTGGTGTCTTCTGTATGAAATTCTGGTAGGTGATCCCTGGGAGCTCAGAGGTATAGCTGAAGTGTAGTTCTGCAGCCTTGTACTGACACTTTTGTTGAGATGATGGATTTGTTATATAGGTTCAAGTATAAAACCAAGTATAAAAAAGTAAATAAGTCTCTGTAAGTTTCAGTATGTGTCTATCCACAATGAATAACAGGAAACAAGGAGCTGATCAATGGTGACACAGTTGTCAAATATCCAATATGGCTTCCAGTATGATGCATAGAAACAACCATAGAAGTCACTAATGAAAATATTTGCAAATATGCACATTTGATCATTTCATTATGTTTGGTTTCAACACTCAGAAATAGTTTTCACATGGCTAGATAGGTAAATTAGGTAAATAGGTAAAACTATAGGTAAATTATCACATATAATAACATTTCACATAAATGTACATTAAATCCATGATAATATCATTACATTAAATTACATCATTTAGCAGACGCTCTTACCCAGAGCAACTTACAAATAAGTGCATATCATGCAACATGTTGTTCTAAAAATACTTTGACAACATCATGTTTATTTGTTGTAGTATTTAATAGTATTTTGTGCTTATTTTTTATGTAGGAAACTGAAAAGTATAAAGATCCTGGCAAATTTATATAGTCTTGCCATGTTTACCAGGTGGACTTATTGCCTCAATCTTAATGACTTTTTTTCCACAGCTGACTGGACAGGGCTGGTATCCAGGGCTTAGGACAGCTGTGTGTCGTCACTGAACTAATGACAGGCCGCCTGGGGCCCTAGAATGGATGGTGTGATGGAATGATGGCATCATAGGATTCCTTGATATTCCGAAGTCAGGAGGAACCCACACCCGATATTGTCTATGCCTGAGCTACGTGCTCAGAGGCAATGCCTCAGGGTGATTGTTGGGCCTAAACTTAGCCCCTGGGGAAGGTAAACAAATGACAGAGGAATGGGATTTCTCAATTCAATTCCTGATGCACAACTGATGATGAATCAGCTTTTGTCATGATACAATGTATACTATTAGTGAGACATCTTTCTAGCTGCTTTTTTAGAGAGGTCATGATTCCCAAGCTTTGCACTGCAGATGGAAACATGAAACTGGGGCCTCTGTGTTCTACCCTCTCTGACAGTTGTCTCTTTAGGTGACTTTTCCCTCAGCAAGCCTGAGGCAGCAGTATTATTATTCACATTGGGCATAGGCTTTCCTCTTGTTCAATCATTACCTGTTCTTCTCTGCATTGATGTATATCACAGTTATTGTTTAAACAGAGTGTAACTCAAATTTTCTCCAGCAACAATTTTCAATTTTCAAAACTTGTATTGAAACCAGATTCCATTTAACATGGAGAAAACTTGGATAACTACTCTGCAATGAAAAAAGTTAATTTTGCACTAGAGGGTTTAAAATTTTGACAGGCAGTGTTGTGGGGCTGGTGTTCCTGAAGTTGTCTTCCTGTCAAAGTGCTATGATCTCTTTTGATCTGAGAAAGGCTTCAAAGGTAGGCTACGCAACAGCCTGATAAAACATCTGATTGCACATGGTGAACTTCACCACATCTGATCAAAACAGTACAGACAAAAACACTAGTAAGGACATTCATGAATGCAATATTTTCAGGAATCACTCACAACAAAATTTCAATGTACTACATTCAAACATATTTGGGTGTTTGGAACAGTACTGAAAGGGACAGAATTTTATTAATTGTTAGCTTTCCAACCCCCAACATGCAAGGTGTACCTCAGTATAACAACCATTATTTAACAGGGAAAATATGGTGCTTGTTGCATGCATCTACACTGGGTCAGTGTGCACAGATAACCTTTAAAAGGTATGGCTACCAGCCAGGGTTCATCTTAGAAGGACAAGCATGTCTACATCAGTCTGGAGTACCTGGATCCAGTTTCAAAATGGAGGGGGGGATGGAGGGGTGCAGTTGTTTACCACAAAATGTGTGATCAAGGGTCATGTGAGGTGCTCAAGAAACCGGTTCCAACTGGATGTAGATGAGGCAGCACAAATCTATTTTTCAATAACCTAGAATGTGGTTTAGTAACATAGCTGAAAAGTTTGGCCACAGAAAACTGAGTGAAAGAGGTGAATCCACACACATTTTTATTGCAGTTAAAACTTCACATTCACACACAAACACACAGCTTTTTTGCTTGTTTCAGTGAAAACATGAAAACAAGCAATGCCATTATGCTAATGTAAAAAAATATACATTTAAAAAAGTGGGACTATGAAGACCATGACCTGATGAATTCAACCATGTCATGGCTGAAAACTGATATTTGTGCACTTAATGTATAGCACAAACTTTTTCAAAAGACAAGAAACTAACAATATGCTAAAACTGATTAAATTATTTTCTTTCCCCCGTGTGCTCTAATATTCTTTCTTATTTTCTAGCTCTGATGCAGCAGCAGGGACCATTTCTCATTATGTTCTGATTTTAGTCTGTCTGCCTTTACAATGTATAGTATAAGGATGAACTTGTGCCTCTGTTGACAAAGAGAAGCATACTTAACAGGCATGGCACACAGGTGTTGCTCATACCTATTCCCTTCCGAGATGTGGTTTACAGTTCATTCTCTGGAACAGCGGTTAAAGTGAGAAGTAGTACACATCCACTTCCATGCAGCCTCGAGGGTCAAATGGTGAGATGCCACCATTTGACAACTCAAATGCACAATTTGCCATGACATAGCAGATCACGGGAGGGTCGTAGGTTTCACGACTGCAAGATTGAGCCGCATTTTCACCCTGTTTAAATGTGCGTTGTCCTGTGAAAAACAAAAATGCAAACACCCTGCCTCCTACCGTAGTAGATTTCTAAAGCCAGATGCTTGAGGCCTTCAGAGTCCCTGCGGATGATTGATTGCATGCAGATGCCTACACACCCCTTCAACACCATGTATGGATTGGCTAAAATGCATGGCGTTCCCTCTGCCGGGTACATTATGCAACGTCATTGGTTCATTGAGAGGTGGGAACGAAAGACGCAATCCTGCTGTCTCACTTTCCATACTGAGAAAAAATGACTTGAAAATAATTTGAAATATTGCTGTGGTGCTCCTAGACCCTGTTCTTAAATGTTATGCCTTATGTAAAGACACATCTGTCAAGCACACCCATCGCCCCTTAGTTTCAGCCCTGCTTGTTACATTAATTATACAAGGAATCCTTGAGTGTGTAAGAGATAGAAAATATCAGCACTCCTACTATTACGTTTTCATCTTACTTATAAAAATAAGCCTCTTTTGTCCTGCTGGTTCATTCCGAACAGAAACAATTATTTTTCCTATTGTGGCTTGCGTTATTAGACTATGATCGTTTTTCTACTAAAACTGAGTAAACCAAATTATGAAAAATTCAGATTGAATCATACAGCTAGCTGGCTGATTTAGTGTATAACTTTAACCATGACATGTATGATTCCATTCCATTTTACAATTTGGTAGACACCTGCTACTCATAAAAAGACAAATAAAATAAATAAGCTTACCATAACTAATTTTAAAACCTACTCTCATATTTTTCAGGTTAAGGTTAGGGTTATTCAAATTCCAAGTCTTCCCACAAGTGTGTCATTAAATAGCTAATTTCCTTGTTTTTTTTTTTTAACTCAGAGCATACTATAAGCTGGCTCCACAACTCAAATTTGTGGATCACTAAATTCACAATTGTAACAATGTCAAAGGCAAGGCCCAAAAATAAGCATTCCCTAAGAATATCAGCTTGCCAGGCCAAGAATAAGGATAATTAAATATATCTCAGTGAAAGCAAATAAACACTGTGGATCCAGGCACTATTAGTTCAGCATCTTTAAGGTGCAAGTACTTCAGTAGTTGTAAAACAACTTGCTAGATACGTTGAATGTTTCTGACTGTTTTTGACTGTCTAACAAGGTTCTAACTACCGGTTGCATTGCTTGGGGCAAACTGCTGATTTCTAGTTTTAAAAAACAAAAACAGCTGAAGAGGTGTTTTGTCTGCCAAAATTCAAGAGGCATTTCTATTGACACTGACTGCATACCAGTGCCCTTCAATGTGGAAATTCTTTAGAATTAATTATAAAGTCATTAGGAAAGTTTTAAATAACGCTCTTTGTTCAAGGACACTGGAAATTGATTTTCACACATTTAGTTATTGCTATTCCACTCGTGGGAACATTTTAATTTGTGTTGCTTTTTCTTCACTGAGCTGGTTCTATTCCTTCATCAGCACCAATTTAGGATAACTGGACAAAGGAAATGGATACAAGAGTCAATTTCCAGCAATATAATAAACCATAAGACTCTGCTTTATCCAGGTGACTCAAGACACAGACTGAGATTACACTCACTGCAACAGGTCCCACACCAGCAACCCTATTCACTATCTGAAAAGTACCAAAGGTATTGCTGTAGTGTGGTGTAGTGATAGTGAGCAGCACTTAAATTCCAAAGGTTTGTAGTTTGGTGACCAGGTGGGGCACTGTTGATTTCCTCTTTTTATGTGAAATTGTTTTATTTGAAAACGTATTTCTCTCAACAGGGGCTCTGTGATCATTATTTACACGCCAAAGCCAATTTTGTACAAAGGGTGCTCCAACATTTTATGGGTTAGGGTACGATGAAGGTAACAGTGTGCCGTTGAAAATTGCTGTTGCTGCCCTGCTTCTGTGAACTTTACACACTTTAAAACCAAAACTAAACAAGATAAAATTAAAACTATAAAGTCTCCCTTTGACTTCGCGGACTTAACCTCACAGTAAAAACACACACACACACACACACACACACACAGGCAAGGTCTGCCTCTTGACTAAATGACAAGATTCAGAAACCCGTTATATAATGTGAAGTGAAGACTCATCACTGTCAAAACAAATCCAATGGCTTTCCCTAATAGATCGTGGTCGAGAGGAGGAAGGAGCCTTCCTGTCGTATTGGAAGAATATTTCGTGACACATTCAAATGGTTTCAAATACGGATGGGGCAAGCATGAATGGGGAAACTTCCTCGGAGGTTGACTCCGGGTCATTA